>NW_028145705.1:492500-640000 GCF_977016875.1 Pavona decussata
TAACCGTTTATTTTCAATTTTACTTCGCTTTTTGCAGTCCCTGAAGAGGGTTGTTTTTGTCTAACCGAAATATTGGGCGATTGAATTACTCTTTTTAGCTGTACGATCATTTGGGTTTACGTTTGGTTCAACATCTTTTGCTGATCCAGATCTACACCAAGATCCGGCTTCACTTTGCTACTGTTTGTACAGGTGGTCCTTCCATTATTCAAAAGCTACTCTAAAAAAAAAATGTAAACCTGCTAACGGGAAGTGTTAGTGTTCTATTAACAATACACAACCACACGACTAGTTACGTCAAGATGAGTCTTATCAAACATTCATAAACATACACCCCATTGGCTTAGAAATGACAACTGTAAATTTATAGCTACCATTGTTGGGAAACTACATTTTGGCAGATGCTGGTTTGTCTGCAGGGTGAACTAAAACTTCCTTACGTTAGTTGACTGAGCTAAAACTATTTTGGCTTGTTATTGAGAGGCAATCAACCTTTTTTGTTGGGACTGTTGATCAGACGGGAGGCTTTTTGACTTCTAAGAAGAAATGGGTCGCTTTCTATTCATGTATCTCGTGTTGATGGCTTGTGTAATGTCAGTTCCAGTTCGATCAGAAGGTAAGGACATTTCTTTCGTTGAATTAAACCATTATTTTCTTATATCTATTTTTAATTTACACATTTAATTCCATTCTGTAAAGGGTTTTTAAAGCATAGCTCTTTGGCCGCTGTGACTGAAAAATACTTCAAACCACAATATACTTCCCCTGGAACGTCCCTTAAGCATTAATTTCAAGTCTTTGACACCTTATGAATTCAAGTTCATTTTGAACAAATTATTTTCGCCTTTTTGTGTTTTCGTGACGCAACATAAGCGACCAGCTATTTGCCAAGTGACACGAACGTTTATTGTCAAACTAGGGGTTACTTTCTTTCCTTGTACGTTGTACACTGAAGTCTAATATATGACTATCTGATACGAATATGAAGAGTCTTTAGAGGTTATAATCGTTCAAACCCCAAAAATGCGAGAGTGAATATTAATAAAAAAAAAAATACATCGTAAACAAGTGGGGAATATCAATAAATGTAAATTATTTCATCAAGTATCATTGGGAATTAAGTTTTTATTGGATACTTAAAAGAAATGAAGTCAATAACTTGCCACTTGTAATAAGAATCATTCTGCAAAATAAATTCAATTGCAAAAGTAGACATAAAAGTAGAAAGAACCGAAAGTTTATTAAGGTTTTTGTCGCCGTCATTGAGATGATCAGAGACATTCTTAGTAAGACACAAAAGGCTTTTAGACCTCGTTCGTTACTCATAAAAAAGATATGATCATACACGGGAAGACAAAATGTTACACAGCTAAAATAGCTCTCGAAAGAAAACACTTTACTGAAGACGGACTGATGTTTGATCTTTGCTATGTTAACTTGACAGGTGTTTACTAAATTACGTATTGTTTTCAACTGCAGCTATAATTTATTTCTGGCAAAAAATCCGCTTGCCACATAACTTCGACTTCCTGTGAAACCTGTACTCTTTCAAGCACATGTTACCTTTTCAAATCAATTTTTTTCCTTCGTGAACGTATTATTTTCAAGCGGTTTTTTAATTTAAATATTTTCATGGAATGGCGGAATTATATACATGCAAATTACCAAAGAGCGCGTTTAAGAAAGCGTAGAGAGCTGTTTTCCAGAAAAAAAAAAACTTATTTTGATAACCCAAGGCTTTAATAAGGACAAAGAATAGATTTCTTCATTCAACGAGAGTCTTATAAGAGTTTAATTTGATGTAATTCATCTGCTCTAGTGTTAAACACGAACTGAAGGTGACATTAAAATTTACCATTTTTTTTAAAAAATAGAAACTGAAATGGTTTGTCCATGGTATATATAAAAAGATTCCTCTAATACTCCTTTTCTTGTGTTCTAAATTGTCGTTGTATTGCCCAATCGTAGCAATCAGAAATGTTTTTCCTTTTTAAAGCCTGAAGTCATTAAATTATTGTCTTATCAATAGCATGACGACTTCTGAGCCGTTTATTCACGCATTTAGAAGAGTGTTGTGTTTACATGTGGTAGCGAAACCATTAAATTGTTAGCGCATATCCAAGGCCAATAGGGAGGGGCAATCAATTGCACCTTCATACAATCGTTTCTTCGAATTGGTCAGTCATTAACATGAACTGACAAACGTTAGTATTTTTCGAATAAACAATAAGAAGAAAAAAAAATTGTTAGGGTCATTCGTTTTAGTTACATGTATTTTAAAATGCTGAACAAAAACACAAGAGTTTTTATATACATTATCATTAACATTTTATGTTTTTTTGCACAATCTTTTGCTGAGGCAGATATAAAATGAAAAGCATTTTACTGCACATCTACAGTACTGTAACAAACAGATTACGCTGTATGAACAAGTAGACGCATTGGGGACAGAAGGAACCGAAGAAAATCAAGCCACAAAGAAATAGAAACTTACTTGAACAGCGACAGAATTGTTCAAGCCTTCGAAGATGTTAAAGAAGATTGTTTGACGGTTGCCGCTACTATCAAACAACTTTGAAATTTCTTTTTCCATAGTTGATTGTTATTACTACACACATGTTTGTCAGTTCACGTTAATAATTGACCATTTCGATTAAACGATTGTATGAAGGTGCAATTGATTGTGCGTCTCTATGCAAATTGCATTATTGTATGTCTCTAATACGCAGTTGATTGTCATACCATGCAATTGATTTGCTATCGGTGTTAATGATTAACCATTGCGCGAGATTGAAAGTGCTTTTCCTATCTTTGATTGTCCAAAGGTGCAATTGTTCATCCGTTTATGCTATTGAATATTAATACATATGCAAGTAGCGTTATTGAAAGTTTATTCGCGTTAATGAAGTTCATGGAAGTGCTAATGAACGTATATTTGCCGTATAGTTTCAACTGTTGACGTAAATGAATGTATATTTTGCGTAAATGAACAGCAAAGGGTGTAAATAAATCCCATTTAGCGGCAAATGTTTAAGAACAGGTACCAAGCTGTTAAGGTTAGCGCTTATCATCAAACAGATTATATTAAAGTTTTAGGGGATCAAACGTTCGCGTAAGCTCCAATTCTATTAAAGGACATTGCATTCTGTGACATTTATAAAATTTATAAATGGTTAAATATAAATTTATGAAATGGTTTCTGCCAAAGAAAACGATGGTTTCCACCGGAATAACGGGTAGAGAGAGGTGAAGGAAAGGGACAACGATTTGTTAGGTCTTGTTTATTCTGTTTTTGTTTTTTCCCTTTTTCAAACTGTAAATTAACGCAGAAGTCATGTCATTAGTAGACAAATTATGATCACTCGGGTGGGTTAAGTGCTGAGAATTAGAAAGAATGTTTGAGGTCAGATTGACTTAGCCGGGTTTCGACAACCTGAGCAGACTCTGAGAATGATTTTTCGTCAGGTTGTCGAAACGTCGCTCAAAAGGTCAAAAAGATTTTGCTGCATTTTGGTCAAAACCGCTCAAAAATTTGACAAAGAACCTGTTTCGTGACACAAAATTACTCTTACAACATCGAGAATAAATTATTCAAAACCTTGAAAGATTATTCTCGTAGGAAGAAAAACCCAAAATCAATTCTTTGTAACCTGTACCAAAAAGACACAGGAAGGGCCAATTTTATCAAGTTGAAATCCACTACCATCCTCAACATTCACAGCCAAACATAATTAAAAGTAGTTTCTGTGCATTGGTAGGGTTATTGTTAACAAGACTCTAACATTCAATTAACGATTCCATTGGGACAAATAGGTTTTTGGCTATTCATAGTGACGCTAAAATAGGTGATACTGCCCCTTTAATACGGACCTTCAGATCTGCAAACAACTCAAGATTTAGCACGAGTACGACTTTTGTATTTTAAACCCCGTTGTTTTCCGGCAGATAAGGACATCTTGGCCCAGTTCAGACGCCGAACTTTTCATGAGCCGAACTTAATTCCAATTGAGGTCGGCCCAAATCATGAATATCCCGCCTTTTGATTCAAACGCCGAACTTAAGTAGCCGAACTTAATTTACTTGAAGCAAAACCAATCGAAATGTTAGCGTTTTTTTTATTTTCAATTTTTTTAGTTGAAATACGTTATAATAATTAATGCATTAGGTTCGGCTCATGAGAATTTCGGCCTCTGAATCAAAGCCGTTCCAAAGCCGAAATTCACGGCTGAGCCAGGCGGGAAGAACGGCTTAGCCGTTCCAAATTGAAACAGCCGTTCTCAACTGATTCAGACGCCGACCTTTTCATGCACTTAATTCAAGGTATTAGGTTCGGCTCATGAAAAGTTCAGCGTCTGAACCGGGCCTTAGAAACAAGATTGGTCTGACAAGTGATTATCTACAGTACGCGTGAAGTTGTGAACTTTATTTAAAAAGTCGTACCCTTGTGCTCAATATCGTTCTCGTAGTCACTGAATCTGAAGGTCCCCACTGGCCACCTCAAACAGTCCCTCCCAGGAAAATTTATAGATACATTTTCATTTGACTTTTTCATGAGAATTTCGCTCCATGGAGTTTCCAGCTTCCTTCTTCTTTGCGAACAAACGTCTGACGAATCAGACGATAAAAGTCATCGACATCCTGGACATGGATCTCTGTGAGCTAATGTGTTACCAGGAGCCCAACTGCACCAGCTTTAACTTTAGAAAGAACCCAGAAAATGGAAAAATAAAACACAGATGTGAGTTGAATAACTCCACTCATTTGGAGCACGACAGTGAGTTCGAAGACGATACATCTTACTTCTACCGAGGAGCAAAGGTGAGGGTAACTAAAAATTTGACCGTGAAAGCCATACTTCTTACAACATTACAATCGAAGATTTAATGAAAAACTGAATAGACCTTTTTCATAAATGGCGGCCGATTTATTATTCTTTTCAATATATGTTAATTAGCCCTACTAGAGCAAAAATTCTTTTGAATTTTGCACATGCTGACGAGGCTAGTAAGGCTAATTTTCATGAAAACAAAAGAATAATTTATCGGCCGCCATTTATGAAAAAGGTCTATGATTCTCGCAGTTATATACGCTACTTAAGAGTCGTGAAAGAAAGCCTAAAAAAAAATCATTATTGAACGGGATTTGAACCTATGACCTCTGCAATACCGGTGCAGTCCTCTACCAATTGAGCTATCAAGCCAACTGGGAGTTGGTTATTTTCTGAAGGTATGAATGCAGGTAGTCGGTGCTGTTGCAGCAAGCTTCGAGCTACCTCTTCAGCCGGCTGCAATATCTCTAATAGCACCGACTACCTCACTAATTATCTATTAACAATTTGCGGCTTTTTTGTCTGACTATGTATTTTCCCTTTTTGGAGAACGCATGTGGAAAGAAGCTATGCCAGAACGACGGGATTTGCCAGTCAGGTTTTACAGACAAAGGATATCGTTGTGTATGTCCCTCGGGATTCGCGGGTCATCATTGTGAAAAGGGTAAGCCTGTTAAGTTTGACAGTCTCAAATCAGTGTAAAAAGTAAAAGTACTTCTACAATATCCCAAAAAATCTAATTTGATTAAAATCAGAGTTGGATCTAGGAAGATTAAAAACCCGATCGGGACAGTGAAATATTATAAGTCTCCTTAGTGAGATGCAATTTACGGACCGTAAACTCTTCAATGGGCGGAATCGTGAGTGAACTTCATGGACCGAAGGAAATATACGGACCACAAAGCCATTTACCCCACTGAAGCTGACCAGGACACTGAAATACCCTAAGTCTCCTTAATGAGATGCAGTTTAAGGACCGCAAACACATACTTTTTTAAGGACCGTTTATCAAGTTCTCTGGACCGAACAAACTGTACGAACTAAAAATGGAACGGACAGAGAAGTAAACACTCCTACATTTTCTTATCTTTTAAAGGTCTTTAACGAGTGTAACAAGTTCAAAAGTTTGGAGAATCGCCTGTTCATAGATCGATTATAGGCCTTTAAGAAAAAGGTACACGAAGCGCTACTTTAAGGTTCTGTTACTTGAAGGTACCTATGTTGACGTGTCTACCCTGATCTCTAAACTGTTGCAATATTTGATAACCACATATGCATATATATGTATTTTTTTATTTCATAAAGTAATCACTTCGTTCTCTTAATATATTTCCTCGCGAAGCGAGGTTAATAAATTTGTCGAGCCGAGCCGGCCCGAGCGGAGCTAAGCCGCGCGAATTCGAGCGAAAAATATATATATATATATGTTTATATCTTTGAAGGTGTCCGCACTTGAATGACGTCAGACTGTCTGGCGTCGTCTGAAAAAAATTTGCATACATCGGAAAAAATATGCGTGCATGATCAAATTTCAACTGCAATGTTCATCAATATTCACTGGATACAGAACTATCTCTCCAGAATCTTTTCCCTTTCTTTTAGAAATCTTTTTTTGTGAAAGATTGCACTGAAGAAATTACACGTTTTGTGGCCGCGGTAAAATAATTTTCCGTGGGAAATAAATTCATCGAACACGACAGCGCTGCACGCCCGTTGTACATTTCATCGCGTCAGAAATAGATTTTTAACCGCAAACTAGCCTGTGGAACTACGAAAAGACCATGCTCATCAAAATAGTTGCTATGTTCAGAAACCTTTTAATCTCCTCATTTGATGCTACAACACGAAAGAGGGCTTTCCACCCAGCCCCAGCTTCGCGAGGTTTTGCGATTCACGTATTTCTAGTCTACTCCCTTCTTTATATCTTCGTCGCACTTTAATCTGCCCGCTTGGATTAGCTTTCGCTACCCGCGGTCCAGTGTATTTAGTAAAAGAAGTAGCATTTTTCTGTATTTATACATTGAATGTACTTTTAAATTAAATGTATACTAACTGATGAAAATAATAAGGCCTGCGAGCCTGTCTCCCTGAACTGTTATTTTAAGGATCGTTCTTCATATTCTATGTTTGTTTCTATGTTTCAGGTTGTCCGACAGGCTGGGAAGCAAGTAAAGTCTCATGTTATTATATTGAGAAAACCACATTCACCACAATGAAGGCTGCCCGGCAAGAATGCCTCAGTATGGGCGCAGACCTCTCAATTATCAACTCAGCCGAGCAAAACACTTTTATTAGCGACTTCCTTAGGAAACAGGGTCCAAAGCCGGCATGGATCGGCCTCTGGCGAAATGACTCCGACAAGAATTTCTACTGGTTCGATGGCAGTCTAATAACGGGAAACTATGACTCATGGAGAGCTGGAGAACCAAACAACTATGGCGGCAACGAGAATTGCGCCCTCATAGAGGTTCAGTCTACTCACGGGGTGTGGAATGACGTACCTTGCGAGCAACCTCGGGCTGCTACTCTTTGTCAGAAGGCTAAACAAGTCGACTAGTTTGCTCTAAACCAGAATCGCAAATAGGACTTTGGTAACAAGCCTAAACATTTTTTACAGTCAACCCAGGTCACGCGTGAACGATATTTTTGAAATTTTAACGGAGTTTTGAAATTTACATGTCAGTTTTGAAAATCGCCAACGAGATTTCAGAGTTCCCGTATAAATTTCCCTAGCTTATTGACGGTATAAAGCTATGAATTTTTCTTTACATTGCAAAATTGAATATTTCAAGAATAACAATTGTTTCCCAATAATTTTGAATCTTTTTTTTCAGTTAATGCGTCTTTTTCGGAACGATTTCCAGAGAAATGTCCAACATTCCATTCACACGTCGGACATTACAAAGAGAAATTCGAATGTTCATTTCACTCTTGGAAATACTGTTCACGCGTGACCTGGGTTGACTGTAAAAGTTGTAAAGCGCTAGGGCAAGATTCACGATGTGTTGTTAGTAGAATGAGTAACTGCGTAGCATCGTAAAGAGAATCAGCGTGACAGACATTTTCACCTTTTTTATTATTTTATTGTTTAATTATTTCATCTTCCGTTAAGGAAGGTGCTTACTTTTGTTGCTGCGCATACGTTCTGCGCATCACAAGACACTCGGTTTCCTGTGGATGGTGTCTATTAATACAGGGATATTTTCGCAAGTCTTAAAACTATGCGGAGAAAGCAGAACCTAGCAAGTGCTCTGGGTATCTAAAATGAAAATTTGGAGTAACCAGGCATTTTTCAGAGATAATAAATCTTCCATTTGGAAAAACGCTACACAATGCTTTTGTATTTTACAGTTTTTTACAAAACAAGTTGCTTAGTTATCTCTAAAAAGTGCTTGGTTACCTCCAATTTTCTTTGTTGATTTGAATAACCCTTTCTAAGTTGCACATAGTCATAAACAACAACAACAAAAAAACTTCTTTATTTTAGGCACCGTTCTTAAATTGTTTTATTATTGTTATTATTATTCCTATGTCATTTCTGCTATGATAAACGAAGCAATTTGCTATTAATAATAATAATAATAATAATAAATAATAATAAAAATAATAATTTTAATAATAATAATAATGATAATAATAATAATAATAATGATGATAATAATAATAATAATAATAATAATAATAATAATAATAGTAATAATAATAATAATAATAATAATAATAATAATAATAATAATAATAATAATAATAATAATAACCTGTGCGATGCAGGATATGTGGGGTATACGCGTGGGCACCTGCATGATCAAGCGCGTAGACGGACACAAAAGAAAGTCGTCTTCAATTTACAAACACTACCATCTTCAAAATAATGACCAGATACCACAGCGTTTTTTAGAACGGTTTTTTAGAACGGTTTCACGTTCTTGCGAAATGCACCAGCAAATTTGATTGCCTCATTCATGAGATGCTATTCATACGCAAACTGAAACCAGAACTGAACGTGCAAACTGATTCAATTCGCGCTAAAGTATTTGTTTAACCATCTATTAAAATGTTAATTTTCAGCTCTAACCTATTTAAATATCCGCGTTCACAAATCGATTTTTCTCTTGATAATGGAGTCAAGATGACTCCGAAACGTCGACCTTAAATCTCTCTGTAATTTTTGCATGTCTTTGCTTCAGCAAATCCCTTTTAATAAATAATAATAATAATAACAATAATAATAATAATAATAATAATAATAATAATAATCGAATATTTATACAGGATAAATCTGCAGTATATAGTACCAACGGGGTTTTGTTGACTAAGAATTAAAACCTAAAAATAATAATTACTAAAATATGCAAAAGCAAAATATGCACTAAGTTAGAATTACAGTAAAAATTTAGAGGTAATAATCGTCCAAGGATTTCCTAAATAGTACTCTAGAATTAATGTTTCTCAAACTTCAAGGCAAGGAATTAAATATCGAGTCACCTAAAAAATAAAAACTACAGCGCGCAAAATCCAGTTTTACTTTGGGAAGTTTTGCTGCTTTCCCATTGTTTCTAGTGTTAAAAGCGTCATGATTCAATCGTTATTTGAAAATAATTCTTAAATGGAGAACATGCGCAGTTCCATTAAGGCAGTCAAATACAAGACAGCAACTTTTCTTTTGTAAAAAGTTGTCAATTGTTAAAAAATCTAAGATCATAGTTCTGCGGACTGCAGAATTAAAAACCTGCCCCTTATTAGTAGACCAATCGTTTTCTTGATTAGTCCGGCGGGCTTTCCTAAGCAAACCATCCCTGAGATTCATTTTTTTTTTCACATCCGGAGTCAACCAACGACAGAGTCCGCCTTTGACCTTCTTTAAAATAAGGGGAGCATGCTTGTCGATACATCATCGCAGAATGTCTCGAGAAGAGGCCCACGCTTTATTTACGCCGATAGATGAATAAACTTCTTCAAAATTCAGCTGGCCTGAGCGATCATTGATTCAAGTTTGAAGTTGGAATTTTTGCAGAGATGTTAAGAAGGATCCGGAGGGTGGTAAATATTTCCAACCAGAAAACCTTTAGTTGTAGGAAATAATATCTCATGCAACCCAGATGCATTCAATGTCCTCTTGTCCGAGATCCATTCGTCTTTGAAATGGAATAGATGAAGATATATAAACATCAACACCTCCACGTTGACCAGAAGCCCTTGACTTTGCAATAAATGTGTAACCTTCAATTTGGACCTCAGCTTCACTTTCAAGGGATAAATGTGTTTCGCTGACCGAAAAAAATTCTCTATGTTCTTAAAGCCATTCAGGATTTGGCAGATGATACTTTTGTTTGCTAATAAACCCCTAATGTTTCAATGCAGAATTTTAAGGCCCTTTTTAGAAACAAGCTCGCTAAGTTCGGGGATGTCATGTGGATGAACACCTTCTTGTCGACGGTGGTCGGCTCCATCTCGGGTGTTGTTGTTAATAAGACAAGAACTGCAGATGACTCCACTATCATGGGAGCAGAAGCATTTTAGGTGAAATTTCAAATGACATTGCCGGCAAGACATCCTGCTTTGGCTTTTCTTCAAAGCTTTAGAGGCACGATTCGCATCTGTCGATCGGTCCAGGGCAAGTTTTAATATTGCCTGATAGGAGAAGCAGGGGCTGAATTAGCGAAGTTTGCGATGTTCGAAGCCCAGTTCCATTTATTTGGCGGTAGGACCAAAGCGAAGAGTAGATAAAGGTTTCTCGTTTATTGATCACTATAAGAATTCCTTTTGAAGGACTTCTTGAATGGATTTAAAGGTAACTAAGACTTTAACAATACGAAAGTGACTAAGTAATGGCAAGCAAAATTTATAACAGTTTGTTGGCGTTTTTTCAAGAGTTTATTTCGCTTGTTGCAAGTATTTATCTCTTCGTGTGCTGTAACCTCGCTTGTACTTCTTCCAAAGACCGACAACCGAGCATAACAGTATCTTTTTGATGGGAGGAAGGAGCAGGTCAAATTCAGTGGAAGGAAACTGACCCTGTGCGTTCCTTCTTTGGATCCGTGAGTTTTTCAAGCGCCGTAGAAAGCTTCATTAATTAATGCGTAGTTTGCTCATGAATTAAACTTGCATTTTCTCTTAATTACACGAATATAACAATCAACTTTTCTCGTTTTGTCTGTTTTGTACGCAAAGAAATATTCACAGTCCTCAATTGTTCTGTGGGATTTTCGAGACCTGAATGCTTCAATCGAACTCCCGCGGCCATCTTGGTTTGTAACGACGGCTAAAAAGTAGCGTTGAACTCCGCTACTGTGGCAGTGATTAAACACATGAACATTCCAATCTCGAGAAAGTGAAAAATACATTCCTTAGTATTGAACCATTAGTCTGGAACTCATAATAATTAGATTACCGGAATTTGCCCAAATTTACTTTTCAAAAGAAACTAAAATCAAGGGCCATGAAAATTCTCTTAGAAAATGACGACTACTTTGAAGTCACTTAAGTTATCAATGTAGTGCAATAGCTCTAGTATTGTACATTTTTTCACTTTCTCCTTAAATTTACAAGTCTTTACAATGTCAGTTATATTTAATATTTTAAATCCTTCCATAATCCTTAATATTGGTGTTACCTTTTGCTTCTCTTTCAGCTAATGTTCTAATAATAATAATAATAATAATAATAATAATAATAATAATAATAATAATAATAATAATAATATTCCAAATAAAATGTTATTTACAGGTTAAAAGTAGCTATTAAAACTTATTTACAATTCTTTTCGATAAAAAAAAGACTATTTTTAAGCACATTTTTTTTTGAAGAAAAGGGGAAAAAATCTCATTAATAATAATAATAATAATAATAATAATAATAATAATAATAATAATAACAATAATAATAATAAAGACTTTATTAACAGCATTTCCACAGAGTGGCTCTTCATCCGTTAATATCTAACTAAAATTAATTACAACTAAGACAAACTGAAGAAAAACGGTGTTAAAATGAATAACAAAATATGTGTTCCAAACGCTAAATGAAAATCAATCAAAGTCTGGACCTGGCTTTATCTTGTAGCAATTTCTTCGTCTCCTTAAAAAATAAAATTGGATCCATGCAGTTTCTTAAAGAAAGGGGAAGGTTATTAAATAAATTGGCAGCTTCATCTTGAAACGTATTGGAGATCTTTGATCTTTGGAGCTGTATACCCTTGCTGGAGCGTAATTTAGTTACAATCTTATTTAACACGATATTTGCAATTCCTTTGTCTACTTCCCAAGCCTCAATTAGCTAGCTTTATGCGGGTGGAAGAATTAATTTTCTTGTGCCATGTGACGTGATCAATTTTTTTTTGCTGGCACTGACACGATCGGGCCTGAAAATTTTGAGCGAGTTTAGGTTCGTTTCAACTGATATTACTCACTAAATTTTTACCAATTTTAGGAAGAAAATGAAATGAGATGTTATGTTTTAGTCTGGTAAATAAAATAAATAGTTTTTTCTTTATTTTCAGCGAGTACCACAGGAATGCAGGATACTTTCGCATGAGTCTCCTGTAGCTCAGTAATAGAGTATCGGAAAAAATAATTTGGTGGGGTAGGCGGGAACAGTAGCGAAAAGGATACGCTATATTCGAAGTTGGAATTTAGAATGTCAATGTTTATTTGTTTAATTTTGAATGTAACCCTCTGAGCTGTGTTCTGTGTTTTTGGAATTTTTTGCTTGGTTGTGATTATATTTTTTTTTCCTTTCCTGCTGATGAAGGAATCAAATATGTTCAATTTTTCCAAAAGTAGTGTACTATTACTGAATTTGCAAGTTCTTGATAATTGCTATGTTTTTGTTACTGTATTTCGTAAATTTATACTATTCCAAATTGTTAAAAAAATTGCTAAAAAAATGAATTGAAAATAATTAGTTCAAGTAGGAAAATGGAAGATGATGATGATAATGATGATGATTTTATCAGTTGCCTTGTCCTTCAGAAGGCTATATTTTGTAAGATACTTCAACTAAAGGGCAAGTAACAAGTTGTATTACTATAACTGCAATGTTGTATGATTATCTCTTGATTATGAACTTAACATCAGATAAGTAAAAATAAAACTAAACATAAGAAGCACATGTAGTTTGTCAATTGAAAAATAAGAGCACGGTATAGCTAGTAAACACAGTTTGAATTTAGGGCTCTAAAAAGTTGAAGGTGATAAAATGATTTACTGATCTAAGCAAGCTCAGAAACGAGGACTTAGACTTCGGGTGGTCGTACTTTTTCCCTCTAGATCACTCACGCGAAAGGGACTGTACTGAATTATGCAAGTTGAAAGAGAGAACGAGAAGGGGTTAGCGAGAGTACAAAAGGTACTACTCATGTTTCTCGCGCTGTAATAGGATACAAAATAGGCACGAGTTAGTACAAGCTTAGCCTTAAGTCAACAATAAATGAAAATGTAGACCTCCGGCCTGGCAGCACCTGGTAAGTGCTAACAAATCCGTCAGACCACCCCGGGTTGGGTTACAAAGAAGAACAGGGGAGGTTCTTTAGACGCTGTAGGCAATCCACCTAGGAGTAGGTTACTTGGAATATGAAAACCTAAGCTATGGATTAAATGGTCTTTAATTAGGAAAAAGAACTGAATAATACGACTTGGTCAAGGGCCATGCAGTTTGCGGAAAGAGGGTTGTATAGGGCTCGATGGGAAGGACGCTGCAATCCCACGAAGACCATATGCACCAACCTAGTCCCCTGGGTCATCGCGATATTTTTAAAATTGGCGGTTAGAGAAGACCCTGGAACACGCTGCAAATGTTCCATTAATTGTGGAGTATTTTGTTAAGTGAAACAATTGATTTTAAGAAAAACATTTCGTCCCATACATTGCTCGCCCACCTCTCACCGAACCCGTTCATGCTACTAGAAACAGTACTCAGTTGGAATCATAGATCCGATGAAATGAAATGAAAATACAAAAAAGAGAAGTAACAGTCTTTTTCTTTCTTTGTGTCGTTCTTTCCTTCATTGATCCTTTTTTTTTTTCATTCTGTCCTTCCTTCCTTTCGTTTTCTTTCTTTCAACCAGAAGCCTGCTTGCATGAACACCCCGTTAGCCCTTTAAGAAGCAATATCAACATGTACATTCTCCTTACTCCTCTGTGTTTATTTCTTGTGGCACCAGGTAGGAGAATTAAGAACATTTTATCTTTGGTGATTATCTCCCTTATTCTCGTGGCCTGACTGTTTGATTAGACAATGATATGGTAAGGGGAAATTACATGCTGATCACTATTGGAGTTTAAGAGTTTAATATGGGATTGCACTCTACTGGGCTTTTGATTGGGATGATGTCAGGAAACTTCAGCTAAAAAATGAGAAAGAAGTCGTTATTAGAGAGATCTAGAATCGCGTTTACGGCAAACGTGAGATTTACGTTTCTGCTTTCTTAAAATCTTAATAAACTTGAAACTTCAACTTGAACTGGTACACATATGGCAATAGTACAAAATAATTTTGACTATCCACGCTAACGCAAAACTGATCGTTTGCCATAAATGTAATTATATAATTCCATTTTGAAAAAGTTATTTACATCCCTTTGAGGGGTGGGTTGGGGACTCATATAAGTGATGGGGGTGATCGTCTTTCCTTTAAGGGGTTAAAATTCGTGGTTTGATACTCCTTAGAGTGCGAAAATCTAAAATATCTTCCGTCAGAGACATGGTGGTACCTTTTAGGATATTGAGCCGAAAAAAATAGATGAAGTAAATCTCAGTCAACTGATTCGGCACCTTCTAGGGGTAAAAAATTGTTCGGACCAGGATCGGACCAAGTCCACAGAACAGAATTCTTGTCCCCTCAATTCAAATCGCGAACATTTTATTATTACAAAGACGTTTTAAAATATTTATTTAGCATATATTTTTAATATCGGTTGAAGTGTAATGCATGGCAATTTTTAACTTTTTACCTTCTTCACTTCTCACGAAATACTAGCCAGTCGTTTCGTCTAAGAAGCGGATCGCCCCTTAGAGTTCGCTTATGTATTCTGTCGTTTGAATAGCAATGATGTTAGGGCCAAATCCTGAAAGCAATATGAAATTATAATCCTAAATATGCGAGTTCCCTACGGGTTTGGTGAATGAATATAAAAAACAATTCACCAAAAACCGTAACGTGAACTCGCAAAATAAAAATTTTGTGGATATTTGCGAAAATTTGAGCTTTAATCCTGGTTGATTGTAGAGGAGTATCCGAACATTTCTTTTAATTTATCCGGGAGATTTATGGCCCACTGGGTACGGATGACGGGGAGATTCGTTCGGTATCCGGAGGAGTTGCTATCTCCTGTCTCGAGGCCATATTTATACTAAAGGACACCACGATACGCTTAACCAGACGCCTGGAGCTATTTTCCCAAGTTTGCCCCACATGGATAATGAGTTTCCTGTACAAAAACAGTGATTCTACAATAGTACGGACTTAAAAAGATAAAAAAAAAAAAAAACTCGGGAGCTATACCCTGTCTTTGATATGTTAATATAAAAATATGGCGGCTTTTGACTAGTTTTTTTTTGGCAAATGCTGGGTACAAAAATATATAACGCTGAACATCAACTGCCTTTCGGTATAGCTGGATTAGGCCTGCGGTTAGGAAAACGGTAGAACGGTTTATCAACGAATATTGCGAGCCATGTCAGCGTTATTTTTCGATTCCTGATCATTATCTGCCTACTCGTAAGTAACTTTTGTCACTAGTGGAGGCAATTGGCAAACTTTGGCTCAGCAACACTGGGTTTGACGTCAATAAGTAGAGTAATAGCAAACAATTAAATGGATTTAAATAAATATAAACTTTTTATCTGGTTCTGTTAGCTTCTTCTTTTTTTTTTTTTTAGCAAAAAATAACATATTCTCCATGAGGATCAAAATTAACAGATCAGGATGCAAAGTGGTACCGATCGGAGTGCTTTATAATGATACGAAGATGAGTGGGTTGTTTAACGTTTTACAATAAGTTCTTATAGATATTCCATTTTTGCTTCCTTTGTTTATATAAAATGGATATAATTAGAAGAATTCTATCTTTAACGGGAAAATATGTAGTTACCGTCAATTACCGACGCCAAAACGCAGACCAAATGCAAATAATTCAAAGCAAATTTTTTCCTGAATGTCGAGAAGGCTCAATTTCTAAATCACATTTCTTTAATAAAAAATAATATATTTTCCACGAGGATCATAATTAACTGATCAGAGTGCAAAGTGGTACCGATCGGAGCGCTTTATAATTATGCGAAGATGAGTTGGTTGTTTAACGTTTTACAATAGGTTCTATTAAATATTCCATTTTTGCTGCCTTTGTTTATATAAAATGGATATAATTAGAAGAATTCTATCTTTAACTGGAGCATATTGAGTTATCGTCCATTACCGACGCCAAAACGCAGACCAAATGCAAATAATATAAGGCATATTTTTTTCCTGAATGTCGAGAAGGCTCGATATCTATGTTTTTCTTTAACCGTGTAAGGCGGTTGCCTAAAATTTCGTAAGGCTCTTTTGAGTTCTGAAAAGTGAAAAAAGGACAATTTTCTAACAAGCATCATCCATCAAAACTAGTGGAACGTCATATTTGCATGAAAGAATAAAACATTGTGAAGAATTAATTGTGGCAGACGCATGCAGTTGTTTTCCCAAGTTCGTCCCACGTGGATTATGCTTTTCTTGTATAAATACGGCGATTCTACAATAGTAAGGACTCAGAAAACTAAAAAATAAAATAAAAAATAAATAAATAAATAAAAGGAAAAAAGGCATCCGTATTTTAATATGGCAATAATAGGGTTGACTAGCATGCGCGACTCTCATGGGCGTGTTTTTACTTAAATAAAAGTTTTCCATCATGGGTATGTCTTTCAGAGAAGACCTTTTTGTCTATGAAATGAGCGATGCTCCATAGGTCCTGTGAATTTTTTTTTTTTAGTGCTGGGTTGTCTTCTTGTTAAATGCCATTTATGATTTGGAGGATGTGCTTGATGGTCACTGAACAAATTAATTCATGTGCTTAACAGTCGCATGTTTTGTATTTTGATCTCAAAGGCCATTTCTGGGTTATGTGTTTTATCTATTTGACCTCTTGTTGTTTATGCTTAGCGATTGTCGTTCGTATGCCGTTTGTGGCATTTGGTTAAGGCTTGGTTTGCAATTTGGCTCATTTTAGTGTGTTTTGTGACAGTATAGCCTGTCCTTTTATCCTTGTAAGGATAGGATTTGAACCGTGTAATAATCATTATCTTGCGGCTATTAGCTATAAGGAACTATATACTAACTATAAGGAAAATTAAAATACTTGATGCGTTACTTGATGTAGAAAAGGACCCCTATATTTCCTTAAAGGAATAAAGTGGGAGAATGTATTGCTTTTTTTATTACAAGTCCTGGATGCTTTTGTCATGTCTTTAAATCAACAGCAGAGGACTAAATTTTCGTGTCCAACTCATCACTATAAATTGCACGAATAGGAGGAACTGCCGAAAAAAGCAAGTCTGCCCCACTTAACAAATTTGCATTATTTTAACATGCGCAATTTTTTTCTTTAGACTCCCGACGATATTTTTAACCTTCTCACGATGTTGAACGAATTTCCATAAGTAGTCGTTTATCTTCCTACTTGGTTGGAGTTTGTAGCAGGTGTAGTTTTTCAGTTTCATCAAACGTTTGAGATATTGGGAGAATAACTAGAGTGAAGTCGCAAAATTCAGTACTGTGTTTTTTATTCAGCCGACACAAATAATTTATGTACATGACAAATCTCTTATGCTATGGGGTAGAGCATCCGAACTAGTAATAGAAAGGTTCAACTCCTAATAGGAGCACTCAAATTTCTTTTTTTTCCGAGTATGCCTGTGTCACTTTCTAGAATAATACATCATTCTCATTCATCCACCAGGCTTGAAATATACCATCAAATTTATTTCATGACAAATCTCCTTCCCTTATTAATAATTGCGAAGTAAAAATAAACAAACAATCGTCAGCCAAGACACTTTAATTTACCCCTACGCAGGCGCCAGCCTGGGCCTGTTCGATTGGTAAAACTTCCTGTTTTGAATATTTGTAACGGAAACTTTAAAAAGAAAACGTCACTTTCAGTACAATTATGTAAGAGATTTTTGTTTTAGTCAAGCATAATATATACGTCTTCCACATATCTCTCTTTTTCCCTTTCTTATTTTCTTCCTGATAGAAATTATCAAGGGAGAAAAAAGTTGGTATAAGTGCTTACGTTAGTGTAATCAATACTAGATAATAGAGTGGTTTGGTCCCTTTATTTAATTTTGTCATTCCCTGATGGATGACAACTTTCTCCATCCAATTATGATCAATACTCACCTGCCACTTCTAATCCATATATTTTTAGTTCTCACCGTGAAACATTGTTCCAGGCCATGATAAAGATCATCTCATTTCGAGTTTGTTGATCTGCTCTTTCCTGGGAGGTGTGGCCGCAGTGCTACTCAGATGAACAGAAAGGTAAAATAGAAGTGATACTAATAATTGTAGCCATTTAAACACGTTCGGCCGCCGTTAGTGAACTTTATTTTCTTGGTCTTTAACACAGGAAAGTCGAACAGAGTTTCAAAAGGAAATTTTATTATTACAAAACGAAGAAGTTCGAGCATTAAACGATTTTCCTAGTTCGTGAACTCATTGCTTTTTATTTCTGGTCAACGATACGCCAGACGTATCAACGGAAACAAAATGAAAATGTTTTATGCCGTATTATGGAAGTTTTGGCAACCACAATGAATGAAAGGATTGCTCTCTAATGAGAAAATTACATGGTTCTTCGTGTCCTTCAATAAAACCAAGTAGAGACGAGAAGCTTCGTGTCAAACTCGTCAAGCACAATTTTTGCCCATGCCAGTGTACATTTGTCTTTCGTTTTCGACCTATTTCGCTTGTTTAGAAGAGAAACGTGCGAAAAAAAGTACGAAATCTCGTTTTTGCTTGCAAAATGTAAGTTTGTGTGTGGACAATTTCCTTCGTTTAGCGTAAAATCCAGAGCACCCAACCACAAATAGTTAAAATGTTGTTTCCTTAAAAATCTCGCATCATTTTACGATCTCCAAAACGTAAATTTTCACTAGTTGACGCTGCTTGATACGTTCGTACTCTTAATTTGAATATTTTCGGGAACAGAACACTATTCCCGAAATTTGTGAGCTGTTATTGGCTTTTCGAAATGCTAGCAGGTCTTTTTCCGCACTTTTACCGACGTATTTGTCCTCCGAACACAAATGGACTTGGTTTTTTTAGCGTTGCTAAACCTTTCGTTAAAGATAACGCTTGTTTTTCTTCACAATTTAATTCGAATTTCTGACTGAGAAGGGTGATGTCTTTCGAACGGATATTCTACCAAAATGAACTCTTGGACGCACGCGTATAACGGACAAAGCCATATTGTTTGCCAAATCTGAATTATGAGAGATCTAAACAGTCTGCAAACACTAGCTCGGTAAAATCTCAGTGGAACCCGGCGCAATTTATTGAAAATATTCTACTTCCTTCAAAAAAAAAAAAAACAACAACAACAAAAATAGTTAAAATGTTGTTTCCTTAAAAAAACCTCGCATCATTCTACGGCCTCCACAACGAAAATTCTCACTAGTTGACGCAGCTTGATCCCTACGTATTCTGTAGCTGAAAATTTTAGGGAACGGAATACTATTCCCCGAATTTACGAGCTGTTGTTGGCTTTTCGAAATAATAGCGGGTCTTTTTCCGCACTTTTACCGACATATTTGTCCTCCGAACACAAATGGGAGTAGTTTTCAGCGTTGCTAACGTTTCAGGTGATCTTTCGTTAAAGATAATGCTTGTTTTTCTTCACAATTTAATCCGAATTTCTGACTGAGACGGGTGATGTCTTTCAAGCGGACATTATATTAAAATGAACTCTTGGACGCACCCGTATAACGGACAAATCCACATTGCTTGAGAAACCTGGAATTATAGGAGATCTAAACAGTCTGCAAGCACTAACTTGGTAAAATCTACAACCCGGCGAAATTCATTGAAAATATTATACTTCCTTCAACTAATACTTTAAGGGTACCGTATTGGTACCTTTAGAGGCGTCTTGCGCCCAAGGTAAGTAGCGCGTCCGGTTTAAACTGTAGATCAGACATAAGCCATTTATTACATTAAAGTTTATAGAGCTGGCTATCACACTATACCAAGAATTTTGAAATAAAGTAAATTGTCAAATTTCTATCGCTGTTTTCTCGAATCATTTTTTTTTCTCTTGAAGGGGACACTTTGAAGAGCTAGAATTCAAAGAGAATTTGTTCGTTTGCCTTCAAATTTGTACCTAGTTTAACATAAACAACAAAAACGTTTCTGCGAATTTTTCTTTCAAAATATTTTTTTATTCCGAGAGCGATTTTTGTACGATAACTCCACATTTGTTTAATCCTATTTCAAAAATGCTAAAATGTTATGTAACTTTTCACTGCAATTAAATATGGCAAAATGCGACACTTTTGCTAGCGCTTTGGGTCCGGAAACTGAGGAGCAAATTAAATTAGCGATAAACAAATTTCGCTTTGACTTGTAGCTTTCAAAAGGCGATTTTGACGGTCGCCTTTAGGGGTTGGAAAAATTCGGCAATTCCTTTCATTTCAATTTTCTTGGTATAGTGTTATAGCCAGCTCTATAAGGTTTTATTTGATATAGGGGTTTAGGTATCTACACTTAAAACCGGACGCGCTACATCGTTTGGACGCGAGATACCTCTCAAGGTATACGGTAACCTTAAGCTAGAAAACATTATAGGCTGGGTTACCTTTCGATCGATATTTCGAGGCCGTATGACTAAGCCGTGTTAAAAAAAAAATGATTTTAGCAGTGAGTGTGTTGTTTACCAAACAAGAAACCAGAAAGGGATGCGGGGTTTAATGAAAACGGCAGTTTGAAATCTTGAAAAGAACGCGAGCTTTCTGGAAAATAAAGTTTTGTAGGAATTGCGATGAACGAGTAAGGAGGTCATGATCTAATTTATGCGGGGCTGTGTTGACGTTTTACGTGGCAAATTTTACCCGCGATCTCGAATTACCGGCAAATTTGCCCACATCGTGATCATCGCATGTCAGGACGTTTTTGTGTTTCATTTTGGATTTGAAGAGAGCAAAGCAATAAACGTCTCCTTGGGTAAAAATCAAGAACCGAGGCTAAAAAAGACAAACAACGTAAAAAAAAAAAAAAAAAAAAAAACTTCAGCTTCAGCTGGCAGGTTGAGGTTTGTCGTACAAATAACTCGTTGCTGTTTCCAAACCATCCTCGTCGAAAGATATCGGGGCGAGTCGAATGAAAATAACTGCCTCGGCAGCTGAGGAATTCATTGACGAACTACAAGATAGTGGAGATTCCAACACCAGCAGGTCTCCTTCGAATTCCGAATTCGAAGATGCCGGCGACGATCCAGCCACTTTCGCTGTTTTTGACTGGCTCAAAAATTAGCAGCGAACTTCAGCTCGGAGAACTGATGGATGTATTGATTTAGCAGGTGGCGTCCTCGCCCCTTTTGCCATTACGATATCCATTACGCGCGATATCCATATACGACTCCTTCGGAGTCCAAATTCGAAGATGCCGGCGACGATCTAGCCACTTTCGCTGTTTTTGACCGATTCAAAAATTAGCAGCAAATTTCAGCTGGCTAGAACCGATGGATGCATTGATTTAGCCAGTGGCGTTATCGCACCAGACTTAACTTTTGCCGTTACGATATCGCTTTAAACGCTGAATGCTTTCGCGTGAATTTAAATTATTGTTTTGTAATAGAACTCCGCCGGGAATAATTCTTTGTGTTTGATTGGCCGGCGACGTAAGCGCGTTGACACTAATTTTAATGTCGTGCAAAAACGCTGAAAATGTTTTAAAGCCGAAAACACGGCTTTTGCTTTTACGCGAATTTCGCATCTTAAATTGAATTAATTAGATTTGGCAGATTTCAACGAAATTTGGCCAAAATGTTCCTCAGATATAAATACCTCAAAGTGTGTCGGGCTTTTGCGAAATTCAAAATATTATGTCGTTGACGTGATAACTCCGCATGTGACTACAAAAGTTTTCCGGCAATAAAGAAAAAGCCCGACATACTTGGCTAGCCTATTATTTCCTCATTGATAGTGTGCAGTTTGTTTAGTTGTGCGCCTTTAAGTGAAAGTGGGTAATTCAGTTAAGTACACGTCCCTAATTTTGAGTTTGCAGGCCTCTGAGCACTTATTTATCCGATAAAATAACAATAAAATTGATGTTTTTGCAATCTTCAATCAATAAGGTTAACAGTGATATATAGTTTTCCGTGGTTTCATCAAAAGAAGTGCGTGTACGCAAGATTTTCGTGAAGACACCGGTGAAACCTATCAGTAACCTTAACAAATTTAAGTGCAAATTGATTCGGCTACCCGTATTACCTACCGTTAAAAAAATAAACCTATAAAAGCTTCCAGTATCACTTTGGTTTTACCAAATTAATGGCGTTTTTGGTCCGAGGCTATGAAAAAATGGCCTCGCTGTTGTTTCGTGCCGTTAGTTTGTAGACTAGCCTCTTAATTACTACTTTAGAGACGATAAATAATAAACCATGCCTGAGTGACATAGATCGTTGCGTATAACTACATCTTTTCTTTGTATTCTTTTCTTTTTTGGATATAATTTAATATAATTAATAAACCTAGTGGCGAAGTAATAAATTTGGTCGACGACATATTTTCTTCAGTAATATTCGAGTTGAAGATCTTTGTGGACAACTTGTTGAGGAAGTGCTAGCATACTTAAATTTTAGTTCATTTCTCTTCCACATGAAAACTAAACTTCACTGGAACTAAATTTTCTGTGGGGAGGGAAAAAGATACCTCTAAGTATTCTTTCTGTAGGAGCTCAAAGGGTTTTTCAAAGCTGGAATGATGAATACAGCATATATCTTTATCGGTATCTTGTTGGTGCTTTTAAATTTCTCATTTCATTTACTTTTTTTTCTATTCAAGTATGGCAGGTTGTTACCTCTCCATTTTTGATTTCCTATTCCTCTGTTCTCTTTGGGGAGCTTGGCTGTAATATAACACTGATGCCCAGCAAGGTGAGAAAACGAGTTTTAATTTATTGCTAATTCCAAACCAAAAGGCCTCATTAGCTGTTTTTATGTTCGAGGCGTTTACATCGTCTAAGACGTTAGACCTACAGACGCCCGTTTCTCGAACGTTCCGTTAACTTAACTGGCCGTAAAACTATTGGTGCATACGCAATGTTCTTAGAATCGTTACTTATTATGGAAGCTAAATATTATTTTCTTTATCTTTTAATGTAATTTACTGGGAAAAAAAAAATCCCGCTAAGCTATCACCCTTTGGACATGCAAAAATTCAAATGGGTTTTTAGGCGAGAATTCTAGTTTAGGCAGAGTGCAAAATTCGAGATTTCGTTTGTGACCAAGTCTGAATGTTAATTTAACTTATTTTATTCAAGCAGTTAAACTTTCGATCCCAAATATCACTCGTTTCTTTAGATAATTTCTTAAATCATGACGAATTTCTCTGTTTTACATACTGCTGGTTCACCAACCGATGAGGGTAAAAGCGAATGAGTTTGCGAAATGGCATATAGCATGACGTGCGGAATGGCATAATTACGCGAGATTAAATACAAGATACGCGGAATGACTTAAATAACTGTATTAACTGAAGAGCGAGTCCTGTTTTGCGCCAATTTCATAAGAGGAGCAGTTTTTTCGATGTTGCGTACTCTAGCCGAATATTAAACAATTAAACAACAGATCAAGGTTTTTAAAAAAAAAAAAAAAAAAAACGCCTGGGATAGAAAATGTCTTATCTCTGGTTAGGAAAAAAGCGAGGGTGAAGAAATCAATGAATACTGTTTATAGTTTCCGCACTCAAGGAACTATGAGTAAATACGTAGTGAAATAATCTACATGTGCACTTTTCTCCTTGCCACTTCGATTGACAAAAATATTACTATGATTATGAATATATGAAACATATGTCTGAACTGCGGGTGAAAGATTAAGTAGAAGAAAAGACCCTCGCAGTTATTTACGTAACTTTAAACTGAGCAGATGCGAAGAGAAAGCCTGAAAAACCTCAACGATGCCTGTAGGAAGTGTAATGGCTTTTAATAGTTACGTGCATTGTAATAAATATGAATTCGAGCTGTCGTTAAATATAACAACAGATTGTCGTGTTTCGTAATTGTGCTCATCGTTTGTTTGGACCCTCAAACACTAACCACATGAACATCACACCGCATAACGAAAAAGGCCAATTACAAAGCCTATAATTTAGAAATCCCTTAGATCTTTCTTTCATCCTCTCTTTGTCAGAATTTTTTATTTATCCTTGATTTTTCTTTGTAAAGATGTCTATGACTAAGAACTTTATTTTTCTTTTTGTAGGGAGCTGTCGAAGTGTAAAATTGCTGCCACCAAAGCATGGCTATTACCTAGAAGGTCACGTAATTTTGAATCTTACCATTGAAAACCAAATCAGATCATGTGAATATCGTTGCGTTATGGAGAGTGAATGCGTTTCAGTCAACATTGGACCACCAATTAACAACAAAATAATTTGTGAGTTGAGTAATTCGGATCACTTCCAGCATCCGGAAGACGTTATAAGGAGGCCTGACTGGACATATGGAGCCACTGAGGTATGAAATGTAGATCTGAAAAAATAACTAAGTAGTTATGCGTTTGAAAATAACGGGGTTTTTAACATCACTAAAAAAAAGTGTGATAATTCAAACTGAACTGAACTGAACTTTT
This sequence comes from Pavona decussata, assembly GCF_977016875.1. Taxonomy (NCBI): domain Eukaryota; kingdom Metazoa; phylum Cnidaria; class Anthozoa; order Scleractinia; family Agariciidae; genus Pavona; species Pavona decussata. The sequence continues at coordinate 517,154 of NW_028145705.1, forward strand.
GATTGGTTAATCGCAGCAGGTTTAACAACTCATAATCCCGCTCTTAGGACAAAAACTTCCCGGGACCAAACATGGTCAAAAACGCGAATCAACTTGTAGGGAAAATTACTGATTTAGCGGACTTAAGTATGAAAAAAGTGTCGATAATAAGGGAGTTTTCCATTCGTCAAAACTGTCCAGCCAGTTCAATTATTTTGCAAACGGAACGCCCCAATTCGAACGACAGTTTTTACGCTACACTTTTCAATTGGTTCAAAATGACACACTAGATCTCAGAAGGTGCCATTTTGAATAATTCAAGGAATCAGCCCTTCAAAAAATGTTAGACTTCATTTATGGATCGGACGAACCATTCTGGCTGGCCAGTTCTGACGAATGGAAAGCACCCTTGTATTGACATTCAAATCAAAATGAATACTTAATTTTTGAGCCGTGGATTGTTTAAAAAACATCCAATGGTCTGCTACAGCGCCGCTTTGAGATATAAGGCTTTAGCTTAATTACTCTTTAACTCTAGTTTTCAAGTTGTCTTATGAAAAAATAAAAAAACCTTTTTCTTAACTGAAATACTAAAAGATCCAAAGCACTACACAAAATAAACAACATAAAATGGCAGGGACACCGCACTCCTTTTGTTTTATCAAAATTTTATGTTGAAATTATTCAGCTTTGCCTTGAGCAGCTGAAGCATATCGGAAGTTTTGGTGCCTTTCTCGGTTAGTCATGTGATTGGCACTTTGCTTTCCCTTTGGTTTCACGTTTCACTTTTTTCATGCATTTATATTTATTGTAGGTTTTAACAAAATATTTATTTTACGCGGACTTCCTTTTATCAAGAAATTTTAACCAGCTGAGTACTGACTCTTTTAGCGCATTAAAATAGTAATTCGTTTATGCATGTGTTTAACACCGCCTGCCTAGATTAGCTCGCTATTTGCAGGCGGTGTTCATTTGTAGTAACGTTTGAAAAAAAAAAAAACTTAATAAAACTTGAACTAGAAACTTTGAAACTTGACTATGTGCCTCGTTTGTGAGTTTAAATTTGATATTGTGAGCTAGCTTGGGAGGATAGAAGCGGTGTATTACAAATGTGTTTATTTTTTGCCCATCAGAATGTTTGCTCGATCGTCAAACCTTGCATCAACAACGCCAAATGCCTGTCTGGCTATACCGACAAAAAGTACCTCTGTGTATGTGCATCAGGATTTACAGGAGAAAATTGTGAAAAAAGGTAAAGTTTATTCAGCTCATTTAGTCAGTAATAATTTGCCTCTCCATTTATAATTAGCCTGTTTAATGATCATATTTGCCTTATCAGTGTACTCATCCAATATAATTCTCCAATTCTCTAGATATCGATGAATGCAACAACGGCATCCACAACTGCAACGGAAATGCAACCTGTATGAACACTGCTGGACACTTTAATTGTACTTGTAACTCGGGTTTCAGTGGAGATGGTCACCTATGTTCAGGTATAATTTGTTGTCTTGTTTTCCAAGATGTAGGTTTGCGTTTAGGACATTTTCCCGCTCCCTTTATAAAGCCAGTTCAGTTTCATTCTTGCCTGATCATTTTACGTCTCCTTTATTATGCTCGAATAATCTAGATATCGATGAATGCAACAACGGCATCCACAACTGCAACGGAAATGCAACCTGTATGAACACTGCTGGACACTTTAACTGTACTTGTAACTCAGGTTACAGTGGGGACGGTCACTTATGTTCAGGTATAATTTGTTGTCTTGTTTTCCAAGATGTACGTTTGTGTTTAGCATATTTTTCTGTTTCTTTCATAAAGCCAGTTCAGTTTCATTCTTGCCTCATCATTTTACGTCTCCTTTATTATGTTCGAAAAAACCTAGATATCGATGAATGCAGCAAAGGCATCCACGTCTGCAGCGAAAATGCAACCTGTATGAACACTGCTGGACACTTTAACTGTACTTGTCACTCGGGTTACAGTGGGGATGGTCACCTATGTTCAGGTATAATTTGCTGTCTTGTTTTCCAAGATGTACGTTTTTGTTTAGGTTATTTTCCCATTCCCTTCATAAAGCAAGTTTAGTTTCATTCTTACCTGCTTTTCACGATCTGTACAAACCGTACGGATGGTTAATTCTTAAGTATCCTTAATGAGATGCAATTTACGGACCGTATACAGACCGTAAAAGTGCCTTTACGGTCTGTACAAACCGTACGGATCGTCAAACCGTATAAGCCCCTCTCTCAGATAAGACGTGAAACAATTCTAAGTGTCCTAAATGAGATGCAATTTACGGACCGTTTAATGACCGAAAAGTGCCTTTACGATCTGTTCAGACCGTACGGATCGTCAAACCGTAGAAGCCCCTCTCTCAGATAAGACGTGGAAATATGCTAATTATCCTTAAGAGCGCTCCCCAGGAACTTTCACCTACGACCATGCAAGATAGAAAAATTGAAAATCGCCAAACTTTGTCATAATAAAGGACTACTAAAACCATTTGTAGAAAGACATGTTTCAGTTTGTTTCGATAATTGTTTTACCTTCAAAGTGACTTTTTCATTTTGGAGGCCTGTGAGCGGGTAAAACCGACTTAAAAGTGTCACTTGTATGGGCCGCTCGTCTTGAAATTTCGAAGGACTAACATAAAAATCGAAGCAATTGAACATAAGTAAACTAAATCCCTCACACTTTCACGCTGTCAAATGTACATTCAATGTGATCCAGAATTTTTGGCCAAATTTTAAAAATTAACCGTTTCTAGCGGAATTACAGCATGCCAAAATAATGCAAACTTCAACCGCAAAAAAAGTATCCTGGTACATGGCTTTGTCAACCAAGACTATATTCATCGGAATAAGCAATGTTTCGTGTACGATTTGATGAAATAAAATTTTTGGGTAAATGAAACGATAAATTTTTGGAGCGCTATTTGAACATGCTATTTATCATCAAAAGTTGACCTTTTGACCTTCAAAGGAGGCAAGCAATTTTCACATCACACTCGCTAATTTTGATTTTTCCAACAAACAATTCAAAACTCTGGGTATTCTTTCATAGCACAATGTTCAATAAGTCAATCGCTAGAATTAGGACAGGTTTAACGTTAGTAAATATGATTTTAGTTACGAACACGTAATTTGGTTTAGGGCTACAACATCGACAAATATGCATATAAATTAGTTCGTTTTGATTTCGACATAGAATATTTTTATTTACGTTAACTTTACTAAACAAATTAAATCACAAACAAGGTTAGTCGTTACTTTAACTGATTATATGGCTTATTGTACCTTAAAAATCCTTTTCACAAGAAGAAAAGACGAGTTTGCTTCTAGCCGCCAAACGACCATTGAACCTTTTGACGTATCTCTTAACTGTCACGCAATATACGCTTTCAGTCAAAACGTGCGTGACCGCGGGGCAAATGACAAGTCAGATAAAGCAAACGTCTTGTTGAATGTTGTATCTTCACTGACAATAATTGAAATTGAATTTAAACGTGTCCGAGTTTCCGAATGTAAAAGTTTCTGACGTTGGCGCAACGATCCGCAACTCGTTACATTTGGTATCATTCGTGCATTGGTCCCGTCCATCCTCCATGACGTTTCGAGCCACCGGCCTAACGTGTATGCAGCTCCGACAGCTCAGCCAAACTCCAGTTCCTTCAATGAGTCCAAAAAATACAGGAACTTTTGAAAAGCCTTACATTATTAAAAAAAAATAGCCGGTACAAACTCTTAGCATGAGGTAAATGGGTACCAAACACTTTTCTTTTCCGTGTGCGCGCGCGTGGCCGCTTGTGAAGAGTCAAACTATGAAAGAGGGCGGGAAAATCCTGTGTTAAAAAGGGCAAAAAGGTAAGGGAACAAAAAGGAAATTACAGGTTATATGTAAAAAATGAGCCACTTCTATCAGTTCATCAGCTTCGTAAAAACTGAAAGCTGTCCAAATACAACACATTTCCCAATTTATTCTGTTTGATTCCAGGATAACTTCAAGAAATGAAATATTTAAAAAAAAATGGTTCTACACAAATCATGTGCTTTAATTAATCTATTACACAACGAAGTCTTCCTATTTTAAATGAATAATGGAGACGAAATTTTCAATTTTTCATTTTCCATCCCACAAGCCAATCAAGGATACGAGAGCGAAAGAAAACGCAAGTGCGCGCGAATGTCTGCATTGTTGAAATCGCTCCCTTTCATGCTCTAAACATGGAGGGAGGGAGATCCTAGCACTAGGAAGATCCTAGAGGGCGGATCATCCTAGCGCCACATGTTTTCTCTATTCAGTTTACATGCAAAAAGTTGCACTTGGCCCTACCGCTAGGTTCTTCCTAGAGATAGGAGCTTCGTGGCTGAGAGATAGGAAGATCCTAGAACTAGGAAGATCCTAGCACCATATAAACAACTTTCGCTCGGAAGATCTTAGTACTAGAGACAAAAAGAACAAACATGGCGGCAGCCGGGCGTTCAGCTGCTCAAGGCCGACAGTTATTCTTTTTTCCTTCTCCACTTGGTAACAACTTCGGCCGAAATTTCTGCATGCAAAGCAAACAGAAAGGTTTTTCGCCTTCTCGGATCTTCTTAGTGCTTGGATCTTCCTTCCACCATGTAAACGGCCCCTTAATCAGCGAAACGAGCGACTTGTGTAATTTAAAGTGCGCGAAATTCTGAATTTTGATGTCAGTTAGTGTATCCAAAATGTCTGTTCTCGCCATGTCCTGTCTTACACAACTGGTTGAATACTTTTTTTTACCTATGAAGGAAAGTTTTGTTTTTCTCATTTAACTTATTGCGACGGCCACATGATATTTCAGTTCTTTTGTTCATTATTCGTAGTCACGCGCTATGACGTGTACCGATTTCTGAATTTGGTCCCATCCGAAATCACTACCATGTGCATTTGGTAGAACACTTATTCCTGTGCTACACCGTGCTGACGAGAGCCAACCAGCTCGAAACAGCTGTCCACGGTTGCCGCATTCTGTTGATTCTTGGTTTGGTCTCTATCATGTTTCTGTCGTATTAAGTTTTCTACGCAGTCCGATCAGCTGTGCAGAAATTCGACTCATGAATATTTTTTCACTGATTGTATTTGTCGTTAAAGCATTAAAGAGTGACGTTTTGCGTTAATCCAATGAGTGGCATGGCTCAGGCTTGTGTGTATACTAAGAAATATCAAGTCACTCGTGGAATATTTCAAGAAGTACCACTCGAAAGCATTGCATAACAAGTATGTATCTGACTGCAAGGTTCGCCCCCTGCATAAGCTATATACGATAACGTAGGTATGTGCAGCACCAATAGGTATGGTTTTTGAACCGGTTTGGTGGTACATGTTGTAACCAATTTGGTCTGACAGCGTGAGCCTGAAAACGGGAATGGATCCAAGAAACCAAGTCTTAAAATGGATATGAGTTTTAGACGACAGTTTTGAAAAAGGGTACCCAATCATTTGATATTTTGGTCTGAAATAGGGACAAGGTTTAGAGAACTGAGCCGCACACCCGAACCCCCATGGAGGGCTCGTCGGGGATACGCGATGCACAGTTAGGAAATAAATTCAAGTTGGGACACTATTTTAGAAACTGGCTACTTGGTAGGACGGGGTCATCTCAGAGTCGAGGTCATTTCGGGGTCAACTTGTGGATCGATTCGGGGTTGAGGATCACTTCGGCTACCCAACTGAGGTCACGCGCAAAGCAGGTGGCATACACAAAAGCGCTACATGTTGGCCTGCAGAACAAGCGTTATTATTATTATTATTATTATTATTATTATTATTATTATTATCATCATCATCATCATCATCATCATCATCATCATCATCATCATCATCATCATCATCACCATCATCATCATCATCATCATCATCATCATCATCATTATTATTATTATTATTATTATTATTATTCATTTATTTTTGTGTGCTTTTTTAGGTGAGCGGAAGTAAGCACGAGGCTATTGCGGAACTCGAGTGACGCACAAAGGAAGGGGGACAAAAAAATTTTTGCGCCTTTCTCGTCGCGCCTCGTTCGCACTCCACGCTCGCTTCGCGCTTGCCTCCACACACACATACACACACACACACCCAAAATAACGCCTGTTCTGCAACCTATAGTGGAAGTCAGGCTAAAACGTTAAATTAATTTCCGCGTGGTATCTCTGCAACGTAATTTATAAAGTGCCGTTCAGTTACCTACACGTGCCAGCAAAAACCTTGTTTCTGTGTCCAGAAAAGAATCCCACACTTTATAACTTTTGAGGTGTGCCTTTCTATCGTGACGCAATGAACATTTGCCGGATTGTCTGAGCTTGCTCAGCTTGGACCACAAATTCCGCCAACAACACAATGGATGGCCCATGTGGTTTGTGAATCTAAGGTCCGCGTATATTGCGTGACAGTTGTGTCATGCGAGGTATTTCGGCGACGTCAAAAGGTTCAATGGTCGTTTGGCGGCTAGAGGTAAACTCGTCTTTTCTTCTTGTGAAAAGGGTTTTTAAGGTACAATAAGCCATATAATCAGTTAAAGTAACGACTAACCTTGTTTGTGATTTAATTTGTTTAGTAAAGTTAACGTAAAAAAAATATTTTATGTGGAAATCAAAACGAACTAATTTATATGCAAATTTGTCGATGTTGTAGCCCTAAACCAAATTACGTGTTCGTAACTAAAATCATATTTACTAACGTTAAACCTGTCCTAATTCTAGCGATTGACTTTATTGAACATTGTGCTATGAAAGAATACCCAGAGTTTTGAATTGTTTGTTGGAAAAATCAAAATTAGCGAGTGTGACGTGAAAATTGCTTGCCCTCCTTTAAAGGTCAAAAGGTCAACTTTTGATGATAAATAGCATGTTCAAATAGCGCTCCAAAAATTTATCGTTTCATTTACCCAAAAATTTTATTTCATCAAATCGTACACGAAACATTGCTTATTCCGATGAATATAGTCTTGGTTGACAAAGCCATGTACCAGGATGCTTTTTTTGCGGTTGAAGTTTGCATTATTTTGGCATGCTGTAATTCCGCTAGAAACGGTTAATTTTTAAAATTTGGCCAAAAATTCTGGATCACATTGAATGTACATTTGACAGCGTGAAAGTGTGAGGGATTTAGTTTACTTATGTTCAATTGCTTCGATTTTTATGTTAGTCCTTCGTAATTTCAAGACGAGCGGCCCATACAAGTGACACTTTTAAGTCGGTTTTACCCGCTCACAGGCCACCAAAATGAAAAAGTCACTTTGAAGGTAAAACAATTATCGAAACAAACTGAAACATGTCTTTCTACAAATGGTTTTAGTAGTCCTTTATTATGACAAAGGTTGGCGATTTTCGATTTTTCTATCTTGCATGGTCGTAGGTGAAAGTTCCTGGGGAGCGCTCTTAATGACATGCAATTTACGGACCGTATACGGACCGAAAAGTGCCTTTATGATGTGTTTCGGAGCGTAACAGTTTTTCAAACCGTACAGATCACGAGGCTATTTTTTCAGACCGTATCAGTTTGTGTACGAAATGTTATGATTGTTTTCTGCTTTTATGCAAATTGAGCTTTTGGCCATGCCTTAATATGTGTGAAAATTCTAAAACTTAACGTAAATATATCTCCACTATGTAAAAGACAAGGCTTTAAAACTGGGCCATATTACTAAGAATGTTCTTTGCCGAAGTACCAAGGTTATTTTGCCCTCGTCGTCTTTTCTATGATGAAAGAAAGTTGATGTTGTAGTTTCAAACGAGTCTTCCAGTGCGAATTAATGTTACATATCTGGAAAGACGTTGTGTAGTGAATGGAACTCACGCCTTTGTTAATATATAACAGTCTCACTGTTATTTTGCTATATAACGCTATCACTGTATCAATTAAACAATACAATCATTATCAATTTCCATGGTTTAAAAGTAAATTTATCTTTTGGTTTTCCCTATTGAGATGTTAACGAGTGCAAAACAGGAAATCACAGTTGCCATAGTGATGCTGAGTGCACGAACACCGAGGGATCACATAACTGTACCTGTAAAGCAGGATTTACCGGGGATGGACGTAATTGTACAGGTGGGTTTAAAGACTAGAACCTTGGCAGAATAATATATATTTAGCCAAGCCTAAAAGCGGAGCTCCAATTTTTTCATAGCATTTATAGAAATCTGCTTAGCGTACGAACGTAATAACGTTACCACTTCCTCATCCTTTCTGCAGTTATATCTATTTTTAGTGCATATGCAGCGAAAACTGTCCATCAATAACAACAACAATGTAATACAGAGGGCGGCGAAAATACTCGCTCCAGATTGGCTGAGCACGCCAGTTCTACATTTCGTTGGTCTCTTTATTTTGTGTCCAAAAACAACGAGTTCTTTCAAGTTCTTTGGAATTCGACTGTTTAAGCCGAGTTGTTTGTACCACAAATACATGGAAATCAAGTGCTGCAGCTAGAAAGAAAATTCTTAAACGTTAAGTTTTCGTGTCTTACAAGAAACAGCAAAATATCATTTGCGTCAAAGCTAAAAACTTTTATCGGATTGACATTTGTTTAGCTGAAAAACTGAAATCAGTCATGGCGAACAAGTGCTTTCACCTCGCTACTTCTTCTTACAACGAATGATAACCGAGCATAACAGTGTCCTTTTGATGGGAAGAAGGAGCAGGTCAAATTCAGTGGAAGAAATTACTCCGTAAGTTTCTTCTTTAGATCCACCGTTTGCTATTTTTATCGATCTATTTTCGCGGATTTTCAAGCGGTAGGAAGCTTCACAGCGCAGGTGAAAAATAATTTATGCCTGACATTAAGTTTTATCGTTGTTAGTTCACTCCTGAATTAAACTTATATTCTCTCTTCATTACATGTGTAAAATTTACAACTCAGTCAATATTCCTCCTACTGAAATCCAAATAAACGCCAAGAAAAGGAGAACACGGGGAAATCACTCTTGGTTGCTCGGCACAGATCTTTAGTGTGTTTACAATTGAATGAGAACCGTGCGGTGCGAACGAAACTGCCCCGAAACAAAATGTTCAAAAATTAGTTTCTCTACGAATATTTATCCTATCGAAGCGACTGAAGTATATTTGTAAAGCTTAAAACACGTAAAATAAAGAAAAAAAAACATTGATTGTTGCTCAGAAACGCATTAGACTTGTCTAGTAAACAGCTAGCAAGTTGCCTAAATTGGTAGGAGTTGCGTTCAAGTTAACAGAGAAAGAAAAATTCACCGTCGTTTGTTCATGTTCTCCACAAATTCCTTAAATTAGGTCATTTCACGTTGTTGTTTTGCGGAGACGGCAAAGAGATGTATCAAAATTTAATTGCGGAGTGATTGTTTTTGTTCAATTGTTGTTGCTACCGTCGTCGTTGCTTGACAGGGTTACCAGACTTATTTGGCGCTCGGATAAAAATGTTTGAAAAATCATAACTCAGTCAATATCGTTCCTACTAAAATAATTCTGGACCTTACAAAAATTTTGACACTTTAACGTTTGGTTGTAAAGCGAAATATCAGAGCGTTTTTAAAAAAAAAACTTGTGCGCGTTTATACAGTCCAAGCGCATGAAGGCAGAGCGGCGCAAATGTATTGCATGTACACAGCTCCAAAACAAAATGTTCAAAAAATAATTTCTCTGCGAATATCAGTGGTATTACGGGTAAAATGTGTAAAGCTTGAAGCACATAACACAAAGAAAAAATATCAATTGTTGTCTGGAAGAAAGCATTTTAAGTTTACAAATGATTTGTAAACGACCGTCGAATTACACGTCATGATAATATTTTTGGTGTACGGAGCAACTGAGCGACCCGGGGAAAATGTTTGAAAATTCAAAAATGTGTCAATTCTGCTCCTATAGCAATAATTCTAGTCTCTATATAAACGTTAACGAATGGAAAATATTGGAAAATAGTCTTTGGTGTTTGGTAGAATTATTTTAGAGCTTTTAAACTTGCGTGCGTTTACAAACACATGAGTGCCGTGTGGTGCCATGAAAACAACACGACCACGAAAAAATATTTTTCAAAACTGACTTATAATTTCTACACAAATATCGATGGTATCGTGAATTTACAGTGCGTCGCACTGTAATTTACGATGGCCCAGTGGGGTCACAGTTCAGTTTTATTTTTTGACAGTTCAGTTTTAATTTTTCACAGTTCAGTTTTATTTTTTGACAGTTCAGTTTTAATTTTTCACAGTTCAGTTTTATTTTTTGACAGTTCAGTTTTATTTTTTTGACAGTTCAGTTTTATTTTCTGTCACAGTTCAGTTTTATTTTTTGACAGTTCAGTTTTAATTTTTGACAGTTCAGTTTTATTTTTTTGACAGTTCAGTTTTATTTTCTGTCACAGTTCAGTTTTATTTTTTGACAGTTCAGTTTTAATTTTTCACAGTTCAGTTTTATTTTTTGACAGTTCAGTTTTAATTTTTCACAGTTCAGTTTTATTTTTTGACAGTTCAGTTTTATTTTTTTGACAGTTCAGTTTTATTTTCTGTCACAGTTCAGTTTTATTTTTTGACAGTTCAGTTTTAATTTTTGACAGTTCAGTTTTATTTTTTTGACAGTTCAGTTTTATTTTCTGTCACAGTTCAGTTTTATTTTTTGACAGTTCAGTTTTATTTTTTTGACAGTTCAGTTTTATTTTTCTGTCACAGTTCAGTTTTAATTTTTTCACAGTTCAGTTTTATTTTTTTTGACAGTTCAGTTTTATTTTTTTTCACAGTTCAGTTTCATTTTTTGAGTAGAAAAAGAAGTTTTATAAATAGAGCGGGATTCGAACGCGGGCTGTCAGGATACTAGGCAGTGGCCTAATCCACTAGTCCACCAAGAACTCGCATCCAAAATCTGGGAAATGTTTTGCTATTTATCCTAACCTGAGCCTACTTCATCAGGAAATGTCCAAGGGCAGTTTGAGGTATGGAAACAAGTCTTTACCATCTCCTTCGTTGTACGCTGAAAAGGCGGGAATTTTAATTTCCGCCATTTTGATTTCAAAGAACAAATCTCTAAACGTCTGAGCTGCAAAATGCCATTACCAACATATACGCCATGCATGAGGGACAGTAATAATTCTGATGGAAATGAGCTGGAACTTATATCACAGTACTTCAAACAAGGCTACAGCAATCTGGAAATACTTGAATTCTTGAAACTCCACGGCATTTCTATCAGTTTATCAACCCTGAAAAGACGTCTTCGATCCTTAGCCCTGTCGAGAAGATCCACCATATCTGATGACGACCTGAAGAATGCCATCGAGAAGGAACTAGGGAAAAGTGGTTGTTTTGTGGGATACCGTAAGATGTGGTCCAGGCTAAGAAAGAAGGGGGTTATTGTTAAAAGAGCAACGGTCATGAGGTGTCTCAGAGAACTCGATCCTGATGGCGTGGATGGCAGACGAAAAAAGAGGCTGCGTCGAAGGGCTTACCACTCGAAAGGACCGAATTTCATTTGGCATATCGATGGCCACGATAAATTAAAGCCATATGGCTTCAGCGTGCACGGATGTATCGATGGCTTTTCAAGAAGGCTTATTTGGCTGGAGGTGGGCTCCACAAACAAAAACCCAGAAGTGATTGCAAAATACTATCTGGACGCTGTAAAGCAGTCAGGTGGAGTACCAAGAAAGATCAGATCGGATGATGGAACTGAAAACAGTGTCATCGAGGCAATACATACTTACCTTAGGTCTTCACACAACGATGATAATGCTGGTGAGAGATGTTTTGTCATTGGCAGATCAACAGCAAACCAAAGAATTGAAGCCTATTGGTCCCAACTTGTAAAAGATGGCCCTGGTTGGTGGATAAATTTTTTCAAAGATTTGTCAGACCTGGGCCTATTTAATGGCTCTGACCCTGCTCACCAGGATTGTATTCGATTTTGCTTCATGAACATATTCAGACAAGAGCTTTATCAAGTTGCTGAAATGTGGAATCAACATCAAATAGCATCAAGCAAATTTGGTAACAGCAGTGGTCCTAGAGGAAAACCCGACTGCATGTATTTCCTGCCCCACCTCTACAACACAGAGGACTTCAAAGTAGACATTGATCTCCATGAAGTAGAAGAGTTTAATGATAACTCAACCATGTGTTCCGCAGATTTTAGTGAAGAGTTTGAGGAGTTTGCTTTAACAGTTATGAATGCTCTTGGACTGAGCTTACCACAAGATGTTAATGAAGGACTTGATCTCTATCTGCGACTAATTCAAGAGATTGACAAGTTAACATAAAAAATGAGCTTTTCTAATACAGTGCAGGGTTTCTAGATTTCCTTGGTTCAACTGACCCATCGGGCAGGCCGTGAAAATGTTTTTGACATAGACGTACAGTGAAGAGGTACTTTTAAGTATCTAATATCTCTCCTGTGCATTTATCCCAGTCTATGTCAAGATCATTTTCACGGCCTGTCCTTTTGCCAAGAGTTATATTATTGTTGTACTTCTTTCTGTAAAAACAGAATGCTTATGATATGAAAATAAAACAACAGGCAAACACTGGACAATCTCAGTATCCTTTAATAATAACATACACATCTTGGAATATTCTGCCCAAGTGCATACTGACAACTAAATTTCCAACAATTTAAAATAACTGGCACCAAGCCATCTGTCCTCACGTTCTCCTTCCCTAACTCTCCTGAAAATTAAAGCTTTGCTTTGCTTAAGCCTTTTCAAGGCAACAAATCATTTTTAACTGAAGCATTGTGTAATAGGCACATAAACTGGAAAGGGACAACAAGGCAAATGAATTGGGTCAGTTAATCAAATGTGAACTGGACATGTATAACATACTTCTTAGTTACCTAATTGATGAATAAACAAACCCAACATGTGAGGCATTGTTCTTGTGTTAATGTTTACAGTAAGAGAGCCCGAAAGAACATATGGGAGTAAAAATCATATGATTGCAAACAGTGCTATCTTTCTCATGATTGAAAACCTGTCACATGCAGATAAAATAACAGTGCTTCACAACAATGTTTGTTCTGTCTTGTTTGCTTGTTTGTCTGTTTTTTCGGAGTATGGACTGAAAGGAAGTTGACATAATGAAAGGATTGACTTGGGAAACAAATTCTTTAGTCGGTCAATTCTTTTCATGGTTAGCTTCGCTTCCCTCCCAATCTTTTAACAAAACATGCAAACAAACAAACAAAGAGCGAAAGCAAAAGTAGGCAAATTATTGAGCTAAGACAACACGAGCAGATAAATAAATGCCCTTATTCATCATGATCACATGGCCATGCAACCTTCCTTGGGTGAAGGTGCAGAGGAAACAACACAACAATATCAGATCAATTGGTTACTAACAGGCCAATAATTTCTACTATAACCAAAATTAACACAACCAGGTACAAATCAAGGAAGGAAATCAAGGTTCTAAACAATTTGATAGTATGAAATTCATTGAGGCATTTCCCATCCTTAAAGTAAAACTATAAGAAATGTTTAATACTACATGTAGTTGGGAGTGTGAATTTCCATGATGACAATGGGGCTTGAAGAGTTAACTCACATAATGTCCATTTCCCAGTTACTTTTTTCCAAAATATTATTGAACTCCTGTCTCAATTCAACAAAATTGGAATAGGTGGAAGGCAGTTCCAGGAGTGGCCCACACGTGTGAGCTATAGGTCTGGAACTAGCACCTTCCAGTCTGGTAAAGGATACTTCAATCTTGTTGGTAATTAAGACATCAGAAGCTGTTGTGAACCTTAAGAACTGGATTAGTTTTGCATTGTCCAATCCTCGTACGTATCTCTGCAGAAATTTTAGCGCATCTCGTTCTGCTTCAGTGTTTGGCTGTGCTTCAAGTGAATTGAGAACTTTCTTGTTTGTTGGATTAATTCTATCATAAAAGCCTTGAATACCTGCAATGGTCTGAAACTGTGGATACTGTTTAAGCTCTTGAACAATAGGCTGCCAGGTGGCAACCATGACATGAGGCTTCTGTATCAGTTCTTGATTGGCAATCTCTACAAGCACTTTCTTGAAATTCTCTGGACTGACCTGTGACCTACAATTAAATCTCTCTAGGAAATCAAACAACTCATCATTTTCATCTGCAAAGTCAGCTTTTCCAAGAAAATTTGAAACCAGCTCTTCTTCAACAGGAGACAAATATTTCATGAAAGACTCAAGAACAATGCCTTCAGGAACTTCTGCATCAAACAGGCAGTAGCACATGAAAGCCTTTGATAAGAATAAAGGGAAGTAGGCAACTGATCTAAACCCCTTCACTAAGATTCTCCCAATAGCTCCCCACTCCTTAATGAAATGATCATGCCTCACAAAGGGTACTCGTTCCCTTTCCCCTATTGTCATGCCATTTGCAAACTCCTTCCAGAACAAAGAGGAAAACTTCCCTTGAAACTCCGATACCCACACCCTCTTCTTTTTGCCCCCTCTCATTGATAATCGTAAACACTAACTCAGATTGCAACTTTTTCTCATCTTTAAAATGCTCAATCATATCTTTACAAATACATGAACGGTGAACTGTTAGTGAAAGCACCTGCCCTGCAATTTCACTATTTTCTGAACCCATGCATTCTGCTGATTCTCTTGGCATACCAACTGTAGGTAACTGGACATAACCTCCTTCTTCAAGCACTCCACAAGATCCGTCCACAGTGCTAGGGGACACTTCGTCCTCACTTGGTCTTGGAGGAACAAGCCTTTGATCGTGATTATCTTGACTTCTAGCTGGTATTTGCACAGGTGGATGACAGGTGTCTTGTTGAAAATGAGCCAAACGAAGCTCTCTTATTTCATGCACAGACACTGGAGTAGTAAAGGAAGTCAACTGATCATTTGCATGGACGTTTTCGGGCTGAAACTCTTCAGGTGATTCAGTGTCAACTGAATCGGCCATGAGACTTTGCTGGTACTCGAGGTCCTGCTCACAACGAAGACTGTTTTGTCCTTTCTCAAAAGAACAGCTACATACATTGCACACATCCCTGTCATCAGATTTAGTAGTACATGCCGTTACTGATACTGTGACAGAACTTACTTGTGTGGATGACGTGTTGTCTGTGTTCGTCGCCTCAGCGTAATTGCTGTCCTCAAATTCATCACCCATAAGATGTCGTGGTTGGGTGCGTAGGTAAAAATAAGTGGAGGAAGGATACAATCCATTACTCTTCAGGTAGTCTTCCACAGTTCCTTTGCCAGGAAAATCAAAAATTGCCACTCCCGTTGTGTCACAGATCCATTTGTTCATTTCGTCTATATGACCAGCAAAATTGTTCTTTCCACCCGGGAAAAACAGCGCACACGCCCTGTCCACAAGCTCTTCCATCTTCAGTAGGTCTGCATCAGTATATGTTATAAAGCGATTCCCACCGCCATTCTTCTGTCGAACAGCAACAAACTTTTTCTTAATTTGGTCATAATGCATCCATCGCACCTGTACCCTATGCTGCTTTTCAATTTTCCGCTTCTTGGTTGAATTACTTTTACCACTACTGCCATGCCGAATTCGGTCCAGAAGACCAGATAGCCGGGTGACCGTTCGCGATGAAAATGTATTCGGCGTCGATCCCGGCGAGACCGATCCTTCGTCACTTTGACCACTATTATGCTGGCTAGCAGAAGACACTGTTTCTGATTCACTAGAATTGGAGCGCCTCAATTCCTCCCGCACAGTTTGTCTTATGATCGCGTCCATCGTACAAAATGGCCGCCAACCAAACGACACGTGCAACACAATCGAGAGAGATCTGGTGACTACTCAAAAAATAAAACTGAACTGTCAAGAAAAATAAAACTGAACTGTGAAAAAAATAAAACTGAACTGTGACAGAAAAATAAAACTGAACTGTCAAAAAAATAAAACTGAACTGTGAAAAATTAAAACTGAACTGTCAAAAAAATAAAACTGAACTGTGAAAAATTAAAACTGAACTGTCAAAAAATAAAACTGAACTGTCAAAAAAAATAAAACTGAACTGTCAAAAAATAAAACTGAACTGTCAAAAAAAATAAAACTGAACTGTGAAAAAATTAAAACTGAACTGTGACAGAAAAATAAAACTGAACTGTCAAAAAAATAAAACTGAACTGTGAAAAATTAAAACTGAACTGTCAAAAAATAAAACTGAACTGTGAAAAATTAAAACTGGACTGTGACCACACTGGGCCATCGTAGTAATTGACGATTGAAGCATCTGTCAGTAAAGCCTTAAACACGTAAAATAAAGAAAAATTATCGATTATTGCCTGGAAGAAAGCATTTTCGTTTACAAATGACCTGAAAACGGCCCTCGAATCACGTAAACATGATATTTTCTGCGAGAGCAAGGTAGCTCCCGGGGAAAAATGTTTGGAAATTCAAAACTGTGTCAATTCTGCTCCTATAGTAATAGTTGTAGTATCTAAATAAACGTTAACAAATTGAGAATACGGGAAAATAGTCTTTCGGCTTATGGTACAATTATTTCAGAGCTTTTGAACGTGTGTGTGTTTGCAAACACATGAGAGCCGTGCGGAGCGAATGAAAAAAAAAAACGGTCATGAAACAAAATGTTCAAAAATTAATTTCTATACGAATATCAAAGGTATCGAGAATTTAATAAACGATTAAAGTATCTGTGTAAAGCTTGAAACACGTAGCATAATAAATTATCGATTTTTGCCTGGAAGAAATTATTTTAATTTACAAATGATCTGTTTAAACGGCCGTCGTAATTACGTAAACATGGTATTTTTTGCGAGAGCAAACAGCTCCCGGGGGAAAATGTTTGGAAATTCAAAACTGTGTCCATTCTGCTCCTAATTATTAATAATTCTAGTCTCTAAATAAACGTTAACAAAAGGAGAATACAGAAAAATACTCTTTGGTGTTTGGTAGAATTATTTAAGAACTTTGAAAATTGCGTGTGCTTACAATCACATGAGAGCCGTGCGGTGCAAATGAAAAACACGGCCACGAAATATATTTTTCAAAAATTAACTCCTCCTCGAATATTAGTGATATCGAAAGCGATTAAAGTGTCTTTGTAAAGCTATTTTAGAGATCTGAAAGTTGCCATAACTGATCGCAAACGGGTGATATAGACAAATGTGAGGTTTCTTTAAACTTACTTTGCCGGCCAGCCTGCTCTAACTTGCTATCTATCGCTCCCTTTCACGTTGAGCTTTGTTTAATCGTCCCCGCTTTTTCTGATTTCTTTTACTCTCTCTTTCTCTTCTTTCTACGTTTGTCAACATATCCAACGAAAACATATAAATTGACTTTGTATTTTGTGTTCTTTATCGATTCTTTATCATTTCTGTTGTAAACGCACCTCGCCATGCAACTTCCCGCCAAACAAACACGGGCGCATTAGCATTGTGGGTTGCGTACGGTCGGACGGACGGCGTACGGGTGGACAAGTGACGTCATAACCAAAACCAAAATTTTTCGCTTTCACGGGTTACCAAATTCTCTTAGCTATGGGGCTCCGCTCCGCGCCTCCGGCGCGTGGAGCTCCGCTACTATGATGACCATCTATGGTGATTGAAAGGTTGACATCTTGACTTTAAGTTTCAAAAACACTCATATTGCAAAAAAGTGCGTATATCTCTCAATATTAACGAAAGTTTAGGCCAGTCCAAGACGCCACTTCGCTCATATGCCAAACCTTACTAATTTATTAAAGTTCGACTCTGAAGCGACTTGGGAGCGACGACTAATTTTACATGCCATTCCTTCTTGGCCAGACCTTGCAGAAAAAAAGTACACAATTTCCACTGAGTTGCAGAAACAAGAATTCTGTACTAATTTGTACCTTTTCGGCAATACAATCAGCTAAAATAATCTTTCACCGTGATTTTGCATGACTACCTACAATAATTTAGCCAGAGTCTGTTATGAAAACAGCAGGGAAAGGAAATATAATTTATGCCAAAGCAACTCCAAAGCACAAAGCCGAACAAAATGAAAGCAAAAGAGGGTATTGGGGCTTTGAGCCAATCAAAAGCGCTATAAAACAATGGATAATTTACGCGTTAGCCTCGGCACTGTATGTCTTCCATGATCTTTTCCACAAATAGGTTTTCACCAACAATAGCCATTTATTTAAAAGTTTTCAAAACCTAGAGTAGGCACGTTCAGGAATATTTTCAGTCGGAACCCATGTTTTGGTCACCTCATTATGACCACTGGTATTTCTTCGTATTTTGGAATTGTAAAGTTTCTTAAACAGAACCCATTAAGCACTCAATGTGTTTAGAAAGTCTGGTATATACTCCGTCATATCTTCGATTGCGACAGAAAGGATCAAGGGACACTTTTAAACCACTTTGTTGCAAAGCTGAAGACAAATTTGCTACGCGCTGATTTAAAGTACAGCTAAGTCTATTCGAGAAAAGAACTTAAAATTTCTATTATGACTAGAATGAGTTGTCAGTTTTGGCGGGAAAATCACGTCACTAAGTTGGCACTTAAGTTTATTGTTACTAATACTCAGTGAAACAGCCAACCACCCAATGCTATGAAATAGATGATAAGTACACGATGAAAATTCTCGGATTTTTACAGTGTGACTTAATCAAGCTACATCATGCTTGTTAGACCTTTTGTCACTAAAAAGCTTTCTTCAGGGAGTATCATTAAAGTTTGTATTGTATTGTATTGTATTGAAGAAACCAAAGAAACAAAAAAGAGCAAAATAATAATAAAAATGTTAATAATAAAAGGAAAACTACGGAACCTATCAAGAATATATTGTTGATATTTTAGCCTAGTGTATCGACATCTTTTCTCTTCAGATGTTGATGAATGCAACAGGATATTGGGCCCTTGCCACACGAATGCCATTTGTGAAAACACCAAAGGATCATACAAATGCAGTTGCAAACCTGGATTTACCGGAGATGCATATTCGTGTCAAGGTATAGATAAATTTTCGTTATCTACAGCTTACATTACCGTATGAAAGTAATTTCCCTACTAAACACGCTTTTGCACGCTTGAGAAGCGCACTTCGTAGTTTTAAAAACAAGAACACTGATACCGACGTTTATTACCGTAACCTCGCGCACGCGTCTGTTACCAGGCGCTCTGGCACCTCAACACGTGGCTATACAAAACAGTACAATGCCTGTATTTAGCGTACGCAAAGGGAGCTCGAGGCGAGGGCGATTTTTAAGGTAAACGGTTAATTGAACTAAGGGCTTTTTGCATGATACCGGTGCAACTTTCATTCCCGTTCAAGTTCACTCCAGTTCATTCTTGTGGATCTGTATCCGTTTACATGATATTAGCACAAAATCTCACACCGGAGCGAGTCATACCGGTGCGAGTTCACCCAGGTAACTGTGGCGGAGCGAGATTTTCATTCCAGTATGCAAACGTATTCCGATGTAACGTAAACGCGGTGCGGCTGTTTGCTCTAGCATGAAATCACTCTCCAGGGAGTCTGGAATAGGTAGTGCATGCGCAGTCCTCGGTATCCAATCCAAGTATAATGGCGTGACAATCACGTCGGTCGACATGAAGTGTCCTAGCTTTCAGGTAAACACGGTATGAAATCACTATATCATACCGGTATCAAACTCTCACTGGTGCGAGTTTTCACACGTAAACACCCACTAAGATGTTTGGATTTAAGGGGGCACTGTCACGTATATTGTACTGTATTTTGGTCAAAACTGTTCAAATATTCGACAAAGAACCTTATTTGTAACGTGTAATCGCTCTTAAAACACCGGAACGAAAATATTAAGGTTACCCGGGACCTTCAGAGGTGTCTCGCCTTTGAGCGATGTAGCGCGTCCAGTTTAAACTGTAGATACTTAAACCCCTATATCAAATTAAAGCTTATAGACCTGAATATCAAACCATACCAAGAATTGTGAAATAAAATAAATTGTCGAATTTTTCACGACCTCTAATTGCGAGCGTCCGAATCACCTTTTTAAAGCTACAAGTCAAAGTGAATTTTGTTTTTTGCTAATTTTATTTGCTCCTCAGTTTCCGGACCGAAAGCGCTAAAAAAGCGTGTCTGCGTTTTGGCATACTCAATCGCAGTGAAAAGTTATAGAGCATTTTCGAAATAGGATGAAAAAATGTGGAGTAATCGTACAAAAATCGCTCTCGGAGAAAAAATATTTCGAAAGAAAAAATTCGCAGAAATGTTTTTGTTGTTTATATGTTAAACTAGCTACTGTCCAAATTTGAAGGCAAACGAACAAATTCCTTTTGAGTTTTAGGTCTTTGAAGTGGCTCCTCCAGGTGAAAAAATTTTTTTTCCAGAAAACTGCGCTAAAAATTCGGCAATTCATTTTATTTCAAAATTATTGGTTTAGTTAGATAGCCAGCTCTATAAGCTTTAATTTGATATAAGGGTTCAGGTATCTACAGTTTAAACCGGACGCGCTACATCGCTTGGACAGGAGACACCTCTGAAGACACCTCTGAAGGTACCGGGTAACCTTAAGGTTTTTCTCTAAGGAAGAACAAACTATTTTTTCAAGTTGCAATCCACTTGCATGCTAATCATCCACAGCCAAACATAATTAACAGTAATTTCTGTGAACTTGTAGGGTTACTGTTAAGAAATCCCAACCATTATTCTAACGATTCCATTAAGACAAATAAGTTTTTTAACTATTCGCAGTGACACTGAAAAATAGGTGACACTGTAGTTACTTAATTGTCATGAGACAGTGGCTAGGTCTAAATGAGTACCCTTAAAACTCTAATTAACCATTTTGATGGACTTTAGAGTCCTTCATCGGAGCCATATCTTCCAGAAGTGAATGATAATTAAATTGCTCTATGTGGTCAATAATCTTTCTCCTCCAGATATAGATGAATGCTCGGCGAGCTCTTCCTGTCCGTTGAATGTCACATGCACTAACACTGAAGGATCCTACGAATGCATCTGTCCGGTTGGATATCGACATTCTAGAAATACTTGTGAAGGTAGTTTTTGTGTTTTTAATTTAAGATATTAAAATATACATGTTTGCTTCAAGAGCTCAATTAACTCATCTAGGGGCTTACACAAAACTCCCTAATTACAACGCATGAATCGCAGACAAGAGAACGATATACATTCCTGTAGATAGAGTTTCTGTCTATGTCGCTATTTTCTACCTGATAGTGTAACAGGGGCATCGTACTATTGAAATTTAAATTTCACTTAATCTAGGAAACAAGTCTTTATTTTCTTTCCTCGGATCGCCGTCGGGAAATCAAAGAAACCATTGGTGTAAATTAACACATGCAATAATGTGATCAGTGACTCTGTTGATTTTTTAGATATCGATGAATGCACTCAAGGATCTCATGACTGCCTCCCAAGCAATGCAAACTGCACAAATACTGTTGGATCATACAACTGTTCTTGTAATCCTGGATACGTTGGGGACGGAAAGATAAGCTGCATGCCTGAAGGTAAGACTCTACAATTCCTTTACATCATTTAAAGTGGAAATTATACGGAACTAGTAATAGTCTCCAGTTACTTGAAAATAGGTTCTACATATCCCCTAAAGAGTCAGTACGTGCATTATTATTATCATTGTTATTGTTATTGTTATTGTTATTATTATTATTATTATTATTATTATTATTATTATTATTATTATATTATTATTATACTTTTTTAGTCAAGTAGAGGTGATTAATAATTGTTAAATATCCCCTAGCTAATGTTCATTAATTATTCTCATCATCTCTGCTTGACAATGGTTGGTTATAGTTCTCAAACCAAATTTTAAGAAGAACCATTTGAAGAACTAAACTAACCATAGCTCGATTTCCTGCCCAGGAAAGGATGACAAGTGTTAATTAATGCTTCCTTGTATATTACTGAGTTGAGAGATCTAAGAAATTGCTCAATGACTGTTTCCATGGAAACAGTGAGTTTTGTTTCCCTCGACCTGGAATGTTTTCCTTGACTCGGCCTCACTCCATTGGGGCCAGTCATTAGGGCCATTTTGTAAACCAGCCTAGAAGCGCTCAGTTTAGTTCGGTATGGTTTTTACTCCTGAAGCTATTGAAAGGTCTTGTCAGGATTTTGTTGGCAGGTTAATTAAGTCTGATATTTTAATAAAGAATAAACACAATTTAAGTCAACGTGGTAGCAGCCATGCCTCCCGAAGGAGGGAGAGGGAAGGAGGGTTATTTCCCTATAAAAGTGATGGCGGTGCTCCTCGGAAAACTTCAAAAACATCCCTAAAAGGTACCAGAATGTACTTTTGTGGGTATGGTCTTAATTCATTTTCATTCATTTACCCGTTACAAGGTACGAATAGTACCGCTGTCATTTTTGTAGGGAAGTACCCCTCCCCTCAGGGACCGTGACTATAGCCAACACAACAGCCACCACAATCACTCCAGCCACCACGTGTCCAGCCCCTTACTGCCTTCCTTATGGGTGATGAGGAGTACTCCTTATAGGAGTGCCCCCACCCCTTACAATTAAAGAAATCTGACTCTTTCTGTAAAAGAAAAAAAAAAACATTATATATACTCATCATGGAAATCAGTTGTTAATTTTTTCATTGTCTTGCTATAATGTCCCACAAGCTTATAAGAAAATTGCATTCCTTTTCTTTACATCCATCCATCCATCCGTCCGTCTGTCCGTCCATTTGTTCGTTCGCACGCACGCTCGATAAGCATTATAAATACTTATCATGGAAATCAGTTGTTATTCATTCATTCATTCATTCATTCATTCATTCATTCATTCATTCATTCATTCATTCAGTCGGTCAGTCAGTCAGTGTCAGTCAGTCAGTCAGTCAGTCAGTCAGTCAGTCAGTCAGTCAGTCATTCAGTCATTTAGTCATTCATTCAGTCATTCAGTCAGTCATTCTCTCAGTCATTCAGTGAGTTATTCTCTCTCTCTCTCTCTCTCTCTCTCTCTCTCTCTCTCTCTCTCTCTCTCTCTCTCTCTCTCTCTTTCTCTCTCACTCAATTGTGGCTCACTTGACATCATCTATTTACTGTCCCATAGAGTGCCAAAACTACCAAAGTTTTAGCAATGCTGACAGAAAGGTAACGTACAAAGGTGCTAGCGGCCAAAGTGACAGTGGGCTTGTTCCTGGTTGGTACCGATTTGAAGGGAAATCAGGAACAAGAATGGCTTCTTCATGTCCACCCACAAAACGTTGTGACAGTCGTCATCCTGGCTGGTTACAAGGCAGTCATCCCAGTGTTGCGGATGGTAAAAGTTATAGAAAGGTTTGCTTTCGCCGGTCTCGCGATTGCTCTTGTTCATGGTCCATTACTATCAGAGTTAGGAACTGTACTTCATTTTATGTCTATTACCTTAATGGTGTTCCTCATAGATACCGTGGATTGCGCTACTGTGGTAGTGACTATTAATAGATTATGAACGGTAATAAAGCGATCCGTCCCTTAGTTTTCACTAGATCATACCAGACGGAAACATAAGCACAATTGAAAGAAAATGTGAACATTCTGATTCTTAACACTCCGAATGTGTCGACGTCCAGTTAATGACTCCGCTTTCCTCTAGTTTTTTTTTTTTCGGTTGTTCTAAGGTCGTAAGCACTCTTACGACTCTGACTACGACTTCATCGCTAGTGAAAACCAGTCTAAAGAAACGTTGGATGAGAGATCGCTGCCGGCTTATAATAACCAGCTTGTAAGAATACTTCACGACTGCCTTCCTTGTGTTACTCAAATAAGGTACTCAGGAATTTTCACAGAGCGAAGTAGCACTCAAATACTAATTTCGAATTTCAGAAATCAAAACTGTTGTCAGTAGAAACTTTAGTATTAACACCCATATTTCTTTCCTCGAGTATATCTTGATAAAAAATATCAAATTGTCCTCTTCTGTCCTAACAGTCGAGGCCTAGACAGTGTTTTTTTTTTTTTTCGCTTATTGGGCAAAAACGAAAACAAAGTACTATTTCTGGTATAAATTCCGGCCTATCTTAGCAACAATCGCTTTTTCAGTATGCGTAGGAGTGAGACTGTACAGATTTTCGAGATGTTGGTGGCTAAATAGTTCTAAATCGGAGAGAAACGTTCATCATGTGTAGAAGTAGAAGACACAGAAAAACGCATACGATAATTTTATCGATAGAAATCACACTTTTGTTGAGGCAACTCTACCCGAGTAGTCGACTGCTATGTTTCCCGGCCATCGAGCCATATGATTAGGATATAACCAAAATGTAGGGCAAAGTAGGGGTTTAGAAATTTCTAAGGTTCTCATTCTTTGATATTTGAACACATTTTAAGTAATCAGTGTATCGACAATTTTCACATTTTTTAGTTTAAGAGCCGTTGTCAGTAACTTTCAAGAATCCGGCGACAGAAGCGAAAATTCGAATTTTTTTTATTTGCCCCAAAAGACCCTTTTGGTGACCTATTTTCAAAAATAATATTGGAAAGTTCCAGCGAATTTTTATTTTGGCAAAAATTGGGAAGTTCGAAATCGGCCTGAACGTGCCCGATGGCCCGATTGAAATTATGCAAATTAGTACATTTTCAAAACTCTCGTTCAAGACAAGAAAACGTTTTCTCTATCTGATGTTTTCACAATCGTTTTTACATCCCTCGTGCTTGCTTCCAAAGTATATTTTATCTCGGCCTGAACATTTTTTCATTTAAAGTTGCCCGCCTAAAGAATACAATGTTTGCCCTTCCTTAGAGTGATTTTTGCCATATTTCAGATGACCATATCATCAAGGGTATACAAATATGCTGCTAATAAAAGAACGTTTTTGAACGGGCAATTTTTCTTATTTATCATGTTAAAATATTTAGTTTGGCCCTTGAAAAATGAGCGCACTAGGTCGAGATGTGTGGAATGCACTTTGACACAATTCGCAATTTCAGTACTTCATGTTCCTCCTGTTACTTTGCACGCGTCAGTACAGTTCACGGAAGCTTTTAGATAAAAGCTAAGGTCTCTGGTTTCATCTCATGCTTTTATACACGTAAATAACTCGCTTTAAACTTGAGTGCTCCCCATATTAGCATTAAGTTATCAAATGATTCTTTTTAGGTGAAATTTTCGAGTTTATATTGAGACGGTTTAATCGAGATCAAAGAGCCTTCCCGGGGAAATAACTTGAAATTAGTGAAATTAATGCCCTGCCTCTTATATCATGCTACGTCCAAACAACCGTTGTTTTTGAGCTAGAAAGTGTTAATGCTCCTTTTTTACGTGACCTAGAACAGAATTTGCTTAAAATATTGCGAATGAAATTCACCGCAAGAAAAAACTGAAAACTGATCGCGCACCGTGACGTAAATGTAAACATCAGCCTTTTCTCGACTTGCCACATGAATGAAATTCTTCCGTTGTTTTACCTTTGTATACATTTATCACCAGAAAGTAGAAAAAAAAATTCTCTATGCCCATCTGTATAAATACACTTGCCAATCAAGCTTAGTTTTTATCGGTGTGTTTGCGAAAATACTAAAGAAATAGTGCAACATTGTTATACTGACTACTTCACTCATTCAATCACAACCGGATAACACGACTGAAAACTATAGATATAAAGAAATGCTCTTACTTGTCTGCAATCGTTATTCACATTATATTTGGCGACATCACATCTCCGAGGCAAGGTTGAAAATGGTCTCAAATTCCGCATATTGGAGATTCAAAGTTTTGTACGAGGCGAATAACTTTCATTGCGTGACAAGTGAAATGTGATACGCGAGCGCGCGAAAAGCACAGGAATAAACTATGTCAATATTTACGCTTTGTGATGACAGTGTGAAAATAATTTTTGAAATTTACAACAAGAAGAAATTGAGGCAAGTCAAAGTCTACAAGGTATATTTATTTGATAGACTGAAACGGTAATCATGTAGTTTTCCTACCCCGAGATTCAACCCGTGTTGTCTGTGCCGGATTCTCATCAATAAAATTATTACAGACTTAATTAACTTTCGAATATTTCAATACTTTCCTCAAACAAAAAGCGAATATAAAATTTAGGAGACTGAAGTTTGTGTTTCGCCATGGATCAATGCTCAAGAGAATCGGATCAAGCTCAAAATTGCAATGTGTTACGCTTAATCAATGCAATAAGGACGTTCGCCATGAATGGAAAGAAAAAAAATTATTTTCAGGTTAAATTGTTAAAATACAATTGCAGCCAAACCTAGCTTTAATGTCTGCTTGAGATGAATCACTGATGGTAATTAAATTTTAACTGGAATGACGGAAGGGCTGATCGAATTTTAAGATAAGGGTGAAATCTGACTTTGAAGAATTTAAATGCTCTTAGTTGTGTGCAGTCCAGATATTTGTAGTAGATCACATGTGAAGGCGTCAGATTCTTTGTGAAGCAAGCTAAAACGTTTTTCCTCTCCTTCCTCAACCGTTGTCAGGACTAGTCTAAGCCAGTTCTCACTCGGCTGAGGTTGCGTGACAAATATTATAGACGTTACACCAGTAGGACAAGTCCCAACATTTGCGCATGAAATGAAAAAAAAGATGATGTAGGAATAAAATTCCAAAATAAGAGGGATCAAGATGCTGAACAAAACCACAGCAACTGAGATTTTACCTTTGTCGTTTTTCTTTTTATTTTCGTTTGTTGCGTTTCTGCTATTATTTGGTGGGATATAGACGGGAAGAGAGATGGGGTGAGGGTGGAATATGGCAGTCAAAACTCAAGTTGATCAGAAGCATAGAGCAAATGCATTTGGTGATGATCGTTAACAAACACGCTACTAATTATAGCATGCAGGTTCCTCCCCTCTCAGAGGTAGTCGAGAGAGAAAGGTTTCTGGCACGAGGAAACTCCTGTTTCGTGTCTACAAGGCAATCCGCATTTACCTGTAATGCTCGCTCGAAAGTAATAGAATCTACTTTCAGAGAAATAAGATTCTAGGTAGCTTAATGGTCAAATTTATGAAAGGCAATTGAACTTAAATTGAGGATGCGTCAGCACCTGAAAGAGGTTAAAATTTTTAGATCTTATTTTCTGGTGGGCGCATTGGTGTCACAGGAAAAGGGTCACCACTGCTATTTTCAGATTTTCGTGTTCAATCTCGTACGGGCGTCACTGGTCAACCCACACAGACATTCTTAGGGGTCTGTCACGCGTTCCTGTCCAACGCGTGACGAACCCTTAAGGACGTCTGCGTGTGAGGCTACGTCTGACGTTGTCATTGTTATAGCGTGCTCCAGAGTCTAGTGAATATTCAAATTATAGTGGACTTTATATGGCATTGGTTGAAGTTAACCCACAGTATTGGCAATGAACAACGATTCTTTGCTGTTCATTCCACGGTCTTTTCCACTCCTCCAACGAAGGCCGTACCTCTCTCGGTGGTGAGAGCATAAAAAGACGAATGGAAAGTCTCAATCGCAAATCATGATTCCTGGACTAAAGTCAAGTAATGCAAAGCAATGAAGAGGAAAATCAGAAAAGGAAATAAAATATTCTTTCATGCTCTCAGTTTCACTCAAATGAAAAAAACTTTACCTGCCCTTTCTAGTAACAACACTATTTCAGGGTTTTCATTTTAGGCCGGGAGCCGGACGTTTCGTCCGGTCGTTTGCCATTCCACGTCCGGTACTTTGAGATCAATATTGGCGATTTTCTGTTACTACTGTATTATATATTTTTCTTACTAAGGCATCTCATGAACATACTGACTAGAGGATAACAGAATAATCAATTACATTCTTCAAAACGGCCACATAACTATTTTTTCTTTGCTTATTGAGCGGCGGGATATTTTATTTAATTTACTACAAGCCAAGTTACCAAACATTTTTGAAAATCAAATAAATTCGCAATGATAAGCCAATGAAAATTCTGCTGTTGCCATTCTCCATCCCCCTCCCCCTACCAACTGACAATTTTCAATCAGTAATTTACTTTTAAAGAGAATTTTAGTGAACGCCAGCATTGCCTAGGAAACTATTTCCTTGGTTTCAGAAACGCTGGAAATAGCGTTTCTGAGTATTCTATTTTAAAAATTTCCTGGCGGAGCATGCCTCCAACCCCCCCTAGGTGCTTGCGCTTTCGGCGCTCGCGAGACGCCTTACAGCGCCAAAAAAACATTTACGTCCGGTGCTTTCAGAAGTATGTCCGCTACTTTACAAAACAGTTGAAAACCCTGCTATTTCGTCCTGAATTTCTTCACAGGGCCCGATCGTTTGTGCCTTTAGGTACGAGCGAACGTCCTTTTTGCATCTATTAAGCATAACACATTTCAAATCTTAATTTGGGCATCTTTTCAGCTTGATCCGCACGGTCAGGTGACACGGAGAAAGACAATTTTCGCTCTCCTAAATAGATTGGTTTTTTGTTTGAGGTGAATACATGATTTTTGCTTCAGTCCAGCAATCAAATATACCTTGCAGACGTTGACTTGCCTCAATTTCTTCTTCTTTTAAATTTCAAAAATTATTTTCGCACTGTCATCACAAAGCGCAGATATTGACATAGTTTATTCTTGTGCTTTTCGCGCGCTTGCGTATCACATTTCACTTGTCACGCAATGAAAGTTATTCGCCTCGTACAAAACTTTGAATCTCTAATATGCGGAACAGTTGAGGCCATTTTCAACCTTGCCTCGGAGATGTGATGTCGCCAAATATGATGTGAGTAACGATTGCAGACAATTAAGAGCATTTCTTTAAATCTAAAGTTTTCAGTCGTGTTATCCGGTTGTGATTGAATGAGTGAAGTATAGTCAGTATAACCGGTGAGGGTAAAAGACGGAAAGAGTTTGCGGAATGGTATGTGGAATGGCGTGCGGAATGGCATAATTATGCGAAATACGATGTACGTGGGAAATAAATTACCTGAAGAGCGCGTCATGTTTTCGCGCCAATTTTATAAGAGCAGCAGCTTTTTTGATGCTGCGGACTCTTGCTAAATATAATTAACAACAATTCGAGGATTTGATCGTCTGATTGTTGATTTGGAAGAAGTGAGGCTAAAGAAAGCGATGAAAACTGTTTATAGTTTTCGCATTCAAGGAACTGTGAGTAAATCCGTAGTAAATTAAATTTCATGTTCACTTTACTCCATGCGACTTCGGTTGACAAAAATAACGTGGCAACCGAGTTACCGAGGGCAAATAATAAACATTTTTTTCTTTTTTTTTTTTAAACCCTCGGTAAAAGATCAACTCTCATACCCTGTATGCTCGATGATTCATTTATCATGAGCGGGAAAATGAACAACAATTTGACCAAAATGCATTTGTGATAAGAATAGTTTCACAACCTTTCACACAACCAGTGTCGATAATTAGACACCATACTTGTCATCTGCTTTTTTGCTCTAGGGCTTTTTCGCTTTTAAATCTCATTTTAGGTTGGAACGTCTGGGACTGAAAGACCTTAATTAAAGACGGATATGTTTAGTTCGATAACGCGTAACTGAACTATAGCTACCTGAATCGCCGTATTGAATAGCTAGATAGCTAGCTCAGCAGCTCAACAGTGACTTGCGTACTCGTCGCTCGACGAAAATGTAAGGTGAGAAAAAGTAGAACATATTTTCCCATGAGTTGTACAAATTATAACCGTCAAAGAGTCTGATAAAATGACCGAGTTTAAATTTAAAATTGCTCACATAATAGTTTTGGCCTTGGAGTGATGTTATTTCTCCAGTCTCGGGTATTGCTTTTTGTCTAGGCTACTCGCTGCCACGTTCTTTTTGTCAACTAGAAATTTAATTTATTCTTAGTTCCTTGAATGCGAAACTTCATCGATTTCTTTACTCTCACTTCCTAACCAGCGATCAGACATGTTCTATCCAAGGCGTATATTTTCTAATCCTCGATCTGTCGTTTGGTTGTTTACAGTCAACCCAGGTCACGCGTGAACAGTATTTCCAAGAGTGAAATGAACATTCGAATTTCTCTTTGTAATGTCCGACGTGTGAATGGAATGTTGGACATTTCTCTGAATCGTTCCGAAAAAGACGCATTAACTGAAAAAAAAAAGATTCAAAATTGTTGGGAAACAATTGTTATTCTTGAAATATTAAATTTTGCAATGAAAAGAAAAATTCATAGCTTTATACCGTCAATAAGCTATGGAAATTTATACGGGAACTCTGAAATCTCGTTGGCGATTTTCAAAACTGACATGTAAATTTCAAAATTCCGTTCAAATTTCAAAAATATCGTTCACGCGTGACCTGGGTTGACTGGAATAGTCCGCAACATCGAAAAACTGCTGCTCTTATAAAATTGGCGCGAAAACAGGATGCGCTCTTCAGTTAATTCATTCCCCGCGTAAATCGTATTTCGCGTAATTATGCCATTCCGCACGCCATTCCACATACCATTCCGCAAACTCTTTCCAACTTTTACCCTCATCGCAGTATAACAATGTTGCACTATTTCTTTAGTATTTTCGACAAACACACCGAGAAAAACTAAGCTTGAAAGGCAAATGTATTTATACAGATGGGCATAGAGAATATTTTTTTTTTCTACTTTCTGGTGATAAATGTATACAAAGGTAAAATAACGGAAGCATTTCATCCATGTGACAAGTCGAGGAAAGGCTGATGTTTACCTTTACGTCGGTGCGCGATCAGTTTTCAGTTTTTTTCTTGCGGTGAATTTCATTCGCAATATTTTAAGCAAATTCTGTTCTAGGTCACGTAAAAAGGGAGCATTTACACTTTCTAGCTCAAAAATAACGGTTGTTTGGACGTAGCATGATATAAGAGGCAGGGCATTAATTTCACTGATTTCAAGTTATTTCCCCGGGAAGGCTCTTTGATCTCGATTAAACCGTCTCAATATAAACTCGAAAATTTCACCTAAAAAGAATCATTTGATAACTTAATGCTAATATGGGGAGCACTCAAGTTTAAAGCTAGTTATTTACGTGTATAAAAGCATGAGATGAAACCAGAGACCTTAGCTTTTATCTAAAAGCTTCCGTGAACTGTACTGACGCGTGCAAAGTAACAGGAGGAACATGAAGTACCGAAATGGCGAATTGTGTCAAAGTGCATTCAACACATCTCGACCTAGCGCACTCACTTTTCACGGGCCAAACTAAATATTTTAATATGATAAATAAGAAAAATTGCCCGTTCAAAAACGTTCTTTTATTAGCAGCATATTTGTATACCCTTGATGATATGGTCATCTGAAATATGGCAAAAATCACTCTATCTGAGGAATGGCAAACATTGCATTCTTTACGTGGGCAACTTTAAATGAGATAATGTTCAGGCCGAGATGAAATATACTTTGGAAGCAAGCACAAGGGATGTAAAAACGATTGTGAAAACATCAGATCGAGAAAACGTTTTCTTGCCTTAAACGAGAGTTTTGAAAATGTACTAATTTGCATAATTTCAATCGGGCCATCGGGCACGTTCAGGCCGATTTTGAACTTTCCCAATTTTTGCCAAAATAAAAATTCGCTGGAACTTTTGAATATTATTTTTGAAAATAGTTCACCAAAAGGGTCTTTTGGGGCAAATAAAAAAGAAAATTCGAATTTTCACTTCTGTCGCCGGATTCTAGCTCGGAAGTTACTGACAACGGCTCTTAAAGCCATAACAAATTCGCGCACAATGTCAATTGAGATACAGGACTGAGCCGATTACCAAAGCAGGATAATCACAAGTCATGGCATCATGGTTCATGCATGAAGCTCCTCACTCAAATCAACAAACTTGGGAGACCAGTTTTGCCTTCTAATCTGAGCCAATTTTGGCTTTCACCTCCCTAATGGGAATAAGAAATGGTTTATTTTAATTTCATTCGATATAAGCCAGTTTGTCAATGTCTGCCTGATTTTCCATTCTTATGATCCAGAGAATAACTAAAATCGAGCAGCATGACTTCAAATAACGCAGTCAGTTTTGGTCCAGTGAGAATTGTAAGGACTACAGTCTTTTCATTATAGAGCCGAAATTCTTGTACATTTTGGCCCTTATCTTAAGAACAAAAAAATGGTTACGTACAATGTTTTCTTTTTATTTAGCACAGGCCACTCAATGATACATAATACTAAGTCTGAGGGTATCAATTTTGTAACTGATCAAAAGATTCCCTAAAGTGCCTTGACTCGTGCAGCATGTCAGTTTCTAGTATCTAGTGAGAAATGTAATCACGACCTCAGTCTCACATTTTCACTCCCTTTTTTAGTTAATGAAGTAAATTGAGCCTATACGATCTCGGGAGTTTAGAAGCTCATTTAATGTTTTCAAGGGAACACAATTTTGACAGCCATGGTATTCGAATTTTTTTTTTTTTTATATATATTTCATGAAAAAGAAGTGTCTCTTCATTAAGTTTAAAATTTTATATCATTTTAGCCTATCGTTATTGGTTTTGATTATTTAATAACTGGGAGAAGCGTGTTGCTCGCAGCACTGCGCCATGATCCTGCTCCCCATAGAGAGAAAGAAATCAACTGATTCCTAGCTTATTTTGGAAACCAAAATGCAAGAACTTCGAATGGTTTAGCCTAACGTTTTGAAAGCTGCCTTCACTTCCGACCGAGTCTATTAGAGGTTAGAGACACTCATCAACAGTTTTGGTATAATTTGTTAATCGTACGCTGTGGTTGTAATTTATAACAAAACTAGACTAACAATTTATATGTTTCTGCTGAAACAACAACGTTAGGATTTTCCAAATGACACGAAATCCCCGTGTCACTTTTCGCTTAAAGGACCCTAGTCAGCCTACGCCATTTTCGATGCCATCAAAATTATTAATATTGCATGGTGAAGCGAAATCTTATTGCTTTACTGCAAGTTGTGTTCCTGAAAGTAAGTTTCATTATCTTTAGTAGTTTCACAGTGATTTTGTTCATTTCGGCATGCTCCGAATTAAATATAATAGCCCAACTCTTGCATATAAACAAAAACAAAGGCGTGGCTGACTGGGGCCCTTTAAATCAATCTCTCTTTATTGCAAAGTATTATAAAACGGTTTTTTAGTTGAGTGTTAAAAGTAATTACATGTTTGTTTGCTTCGGTTTTCCTTTATTACACTCTGTGATTGGCTAGCAAAACTCACGCCACTTTTTCAACCAATGAGAAGCACAACCAAAACCAATCGTGTCTTGCTCGTACACGTTTTCCCGCGCTTTACGCCGGTTACATACATTTGAATTGAGATCTGATTGGTTCATTGTGTTGTTTACGTGTGTTGTGATTGGCCACACTAATTACTTTGGTTTTGGTTTTGGTTTCGCGACAATCATCTAAAAACTGCTCTATTTTCTATTCAAATATATGCGTGTGGAATCGAGACTTGGAAAGGTGTTTTCTGCATCTTGAAAATATAAATTAAGCTATGTATTTTAAAAGAAAACGCATTTAAAATAAGTGCTGAACATAGTTTCTAATCAACCTGGGCCAAGCTATTGTAGTGGTTTGTGATTGTCTTCTTGTTCTTGATTATTCCATTGTCTTTATCGCGGTAAATTTTTGCTTATTGTTTTCAAATATCGTAGCGCGTAAAACTAGTATATAACTTGTATTCTATACAACTTCTTTTTGTATTTTCAGTATATTAGAAAACACCATAATGTAAAAAAAAAAAAAAAAAAAAGAATGTATTTAACCAGGAGGAAAAAGCTCAAGGTCATGATGCTGTACTTACAAGGCTCATTGTAGTTGGTGCCCAGATTATCTCATGCACTGAAATATTTATTTAGTATATATTCCGAAGCACTTGTTGTAGGCTAAAGAGTGTAACCGATATATTAGACAAGCAAGTTTAACAATTGGAGAAATATATGTAAAACGACACTTAAAACGTACACCACTGATTAGAAAATGCTTTTTGCTTGGTCGTTTAATATTTTTTTTTCCTTACCTGCCTTCAGATATGTTCAATTTTTCAAACTTAGTTTAATGTAACTTAATTTGCGAAGTCTTGAGAATTGCCATGTTTTCAGTTATGTTGTAAATTGCATCTACTTTATACTATTCCATAATTGTTAAGCATGTTATAAGAAGATAAATATAAATAATTAATTCAAGTAGGAAAATGTTGACTGTAAATATCCCATGCCATGTAATTAAAAAATCACTAGGTTTTTTTTTATTCTCCTTTCACGTTTTTGTAGTATCGTATTTACCTAATTATAATTAAGATTATGATATTAATGATGATGATTTTATCAGTTGACTGGTCCTTCAGAAGGAAGCATTCTGTAAGATGCTTTCATTAAAGAACAGTAGAGTATGACTGAAAGAATCGTCATCGTAACATATTGTGTAATTGCAATGCTGCATATTATCAAATGATTATGAATTTAAAATCAGATACCTAAAAATAAAACAAAACATAAAAAAACACATGTAGTTTGTCAATTGAACAACAAGAGCACGGTATAGCTAGTACACACAACAATTTGGGGCTCCAAAAAAGTTGAAGGTGATGAAATAATTTACTGATCTGAGCAAGTTCAGAAACAAAGACTTAGACTTCGGGTGGTCGCACGTTTTTTCTCCAGATTAGTCACGCGAAAGGGACTGTACTGAATTATGCAAATTAAAAGAGAGAACGAGAAGGGATTGGCGAGAGTACAAAAGGAACTACTCATGTTCCTCGCGTTGTAATAAGATACAAAATAGGTAAGAGTTAGCACAAGCTCAGCCTTCAGCCAACAATAAATGAGAATTTGGACCTCCCGTCCTCTACACTTCCTGGCAGCACCTGGCAAGTGATAACAAATCAGTCAGACCACCGCGGGTTGGGTTACAACGAAGGAGAGGGGAGGTTCTTTAGACGCTGTTGGCAATTCACCTAGGAGTAGGTTGCTCGGAATATGAAAACCCCAGCTATGGATTAAATGGTCTTTTATGGGGAAAAGAACTGAATAATACGACTTGGTCAAGGGCCATGCTGTTTGCGGAAAGAGGGGCGCTCAGTGCTCGATGGGAAGAACGCTGCAATCCAACAAAGACCTTGTGCACCAACCTAGTCCCCTGGGTCATTGCGATATTCAAACTGGCGGTATAGAGAAGACCGTGGACAACGATGCGAAGTTTTCCATTGATTTTGGATAATTTTGTCACGTGAATCAATGATTTTCAAAAACCATTTCGTCCCACACATTGTTCACCAACCTCGCACCAAACCTGTTCATGCTGCTAGAAACTGCGCTCAGTTGGTATCCAAGATCGGATTAAATGAAATGAGTACAAAAAAAAAAGGATCGTCTTTTTCTTTCTTTGTTTCGTTCTTTCGTTCATTCTTCCTACTTTTCTTTCTATCCTTCCTTCCTTTCGTTTTCTTTCCTTTAACCTGACGCCCGCTCGCATGAACACCCCGTTACTCCTTTAAGTAGAAATATCAACATGTACATTCTCCTTACTCCTCTGTCCTTATTTCTTGTGGCACCAGGTGGGAGAATTAAGAACATTTTATCTTTAGTGATTATTTCCTTTATTCTCATGGCCTTGCTGTTTGATCAGACAGTGATATGGTAAGGAGAAATTATACGCTGATCACTTTTGCAGTTTAAGTGTTTAATATGGGATTGCAATCTACTGGGCTTTTGATTGGGATAGTGTGGGAAACTTTACCTAAAAAAATCAGAAAGAAGGTCGTTATTATATACAGAGATTTAGAATCGCCTTTGTGGCAAACGTGAGGTTTACGTTTTTGTTTTATTGAAAAAACCTGTTGCACGTATGGGAATAGTGCAAAGTATTTTTGACTATTGGTGCTAACTCAAAACTACTTAATTTAACTGAAAAATTAAACTAAAACAGCGAGCGACAAAAATAGGGTAAACATGGTCACGTGGTCAGTTTTGTCGTTTGCCATAAACGTAATTATATATCTCTCTAGACCTTTAAGAAAAATTCTGCCGCAAGAAGAAATAAAACCCATGGGACATGGCGACAGAAACTGAAGATTAAACGACTCTTTACTGATTGGAAAATGCTCATCTTCTATTGTAAAATAAATAAATAGATAAATAAATAAATAAACAAATAATACATAAACAAATAAATAAATAAATATATATATATATATAAAATAATTAAAATGCAATATCAAGATGGATCTTTCCTTCTAAACTCCATTAAAAAAAAAAAAAAAAAAAAAAAAAAAAAAAAAAAAAAAAAAAAAAAACTATTTACATCCCTGTGAGGGGTGGGTTGGGGCTCATATTAAAGTGACGGGGTGATCGTCTTTCCTTTAAGGGGTTAAAATTCGTGGTTTGGTACAACCTCGGGTGCGAAAATCTAAAATATCTTCCGACAGAGATATGGTGGTGCTTTCTAAGATATTGAGCCAAAAAAAATTAGAGAGCGTAAATGTCCGTCAACTGATTCGGTACCATTTAGGGGTAAAATGAATCGGACAACGTCCACAAAAAGAAATGCTAATACGGTACCTTTTAGAGTTCTTTTTAAAATTTCCGATGATCATCCCCGTCAGTTATATAATGGAGTCCACCCCTCCCTCCCTTCTCCAAACCAACAGGTATTTACATAATGTTACCTAGACTTTACCAAGAGTACGGCCATGAATATAAGCCAGTCGTTTTGTCTTAGATGCGGATCGCCCATTGGAGTTTGCTAATAGCGTCTGTCGTTTCAATAACAATGATGTTAGCGCCAAACCCTGGGAGCCCTGAGCAAAACAACGTACTAAAACTATAGTATACATATGCATTACACTAATACTGATAATAATATAGATAGAAAACTATGTACAAATAAAAGATTTAGAAGCAAATAACTACGAAATACCATCAAGATACTAATAAGATTAAATTTAGAAATACAATTAACTATAAAAATGAGCGAAAAAACGGAACGACGTTTCGGTGTTATCCTGGCAACATTTTCAAGTAAAGAATGCAACAGAAAAGATAATTTATACGTAACGTAAAGGTGTGAAATAGAATAAATTAAATTAAAACTAAAAGTAACTGTCCGGTGTTCATTCAGAAGGTGTCAGACTCCATTCGTGCAAAACTTTTTGTCTAACGGACGAAACTCCCACTTTATGACACCTTCTGAATGAACACCGGACAGTTACTTTTAGTTTTAATTTAATTTATTCTATTTCACACCTTTACTTTACGTATAAATTATCTTTTCTGTTGCATTCTTTACTTGAAAATGGTGCCATGATGACACCGAAACGTCGTTCCGTTTTTTCGCTCATTTTTATAGTTAATTGCACCATCAAGATAGTTCGTTAAAAAGGGTGCAAAGTTCGCTTTGCGATCTCAGTCCTCACTGAAGGCGTATGTAAAAGGTTGCTTTGTCTAGTGGCGCGCGCATGGATTGTATTATTACGTTTAAAATATTCTTTAAAATATTGGGAACACTGACCTAGGAGGCATTTCTTAACGATTTTAAAAGCAGTTTACGACGGCGCTCCTTCAGCGTGGGCCATTTCAGAATTTCCATTGCCGGGTTGCTGCGCACAGTTCTTGGAACTATCCTGGCAGCCCCGTTTTGGAGGGCTTCAAGGCATTGTTTGCGACCTTCTCGGCAGCAGCCCCACACACTCACACAGTATTCTAAAATTGGCCTAATTAGACTACAATAAACTATATTTGCAATCTCTCTAGTGAGGCCTCTACCAAGCCTGCCGAGCATTCCTACGCGTTTTCCCGCCTTTGAAATAAGGTGCTTTATTTGCTTGTCCCAGCTAAGGCAGTCATCAAAGACTATACCGAGATAAGTGAAGTGAAAAACCCGCTTAACAACATTGTTATTTAAAGTAATAGAAAAAAAGTTTATGGTAGATAATCTATTTGAAAGAAAGCCAGTGCTGAATTTTAGACAGATCAGCAATCAGCTTGTCATGAATGATAAAGGCCTTAGAGGATGAGCAGTATAAAGCAGTACCATCAGCGTACATCAAAATATTACATTCGGTCACTACATTCGGTAAATCATTAATGTGTAGAATAAGCAAAAGTGGACCGAGGATAGAACCTTGAGGCACTCCGACAGAGATGGCTTCCGAAGTAGAAGTCACCCCTTGAAACTCAACAACGTGGGAGCGGTTCGATAAGTAGTCCGTAAACCAGCGATGCTCTTTATCCACAATTCCCAAATTGGAAAGCTTGTCCAGAAGCACCGCACGATTCACAGTGTCGAAAGCTTTACGAAGGTCAATAAACACATCACCAGTTAATTGACCCTGGTCCATGTTTCTACGAATATTATTAGAAAAACTAAAAGCAGCGAATTCTGTCGAGTGACACTTCCAAAAACCGCACTGATAAGGGCTCAAGATCTTTTTTTGCAGAAGATATTTGTACAGTTGGATATGTACAGCCTGTTCTAAAACCTTGGATAAAACAGGTAAATGGAAATCGAGCGATAATTGTGCATCTCATCAGCCTTTCCTATTTTTAAAAAGTGGAATGACCCGCGCAGATTTCCAGTCACAAGGAACTTTGTCAGTACGCAACGAAGTGTTGATAATGAACGTCACAGGCTTGACTACAATATTCGCAGAATCTTTTAACAGGCGCTCCGGTATGCGGTCCAAATCCACAGCCTACCCAGATTTCAGGCTATGTAACTGCGACAGAACAAACTCCTCAGAGATCTCGGGAAAATTGAACAGCGGATATTGACGGACAGAAATATTGGGATCACGTTGATTATTACCACAAGTTGACCGTAAGTTGGCCATCAATTTGCTTGCCGCGGATGCGAAAAGCTTGTTAAATGCGTTGGCAATCCATTGCTTGTCTGAAGAGACAAAGCCGTTTATTTTAATGTTTGGATACGTAACTTTCTTTTTACCCGGCAGGATTTTCTTCATCGTCCTCCAAAATGATCTATGATCACCACCACGTTCCTCGATGAGCCGCTTATTATAAGACGCTTTCGCTGATCTTATTTCATTTGTCACACGATTGCGAAAACGGCGGTAGCTAGCCTACTCTTCTGAGGTGTTACTTTTGAGTGCTCTTTGTGAAAGTAATCACGCTGGCGCATAGTCGCTTTTATGCTCTTGTTTAGCCAAGGACAATTGTCAAAAGCTGCGTCAGCGGTGCATGACGATCAGCAATCGTGATAAATTCCCGCTTAAAGTCATGCCAGAGTTTATCAACAATGACAGGTCCATCAGGACCAGGAGCAGAGTTCCAGTTAACACCTTTCAAGTCTTTACGAAAGGCGTCAACATTAAAATGCGCATAATTTCTAAAGGTCTTGACCTGAGAGAGTGCTCTTTTGCAGTTTAATTTACGAACGCAATAAACCAATTCATGGTCACTTAAATGCGCAGAAACTACTCCCGACAGCGACCTTACAAACCATGCGCAGTTGAAAATGTTTCGTACCGGTCAGTCCCGCTATCCGGGGCTGCGGTGTTCATATGGGAAAAATTGTCAGCTCGGTTACCGAGATCTCGGCAAAAAACCGAGGTCTCGGAAACTGGGCCTGCCCGCCCTCTCGTATGAACACATCAAAATTTTTGTAAAGGAAAGAGTGGCAAGGCGAGATCTCGGAAACCAAACCAGCCCGGTTGACCGGGCTCCTTAGTTGGTCGTTTAAATCAGTTTTATTTTTAAATTTTTATCTTGTAACTGATGTTTTTACCGTGTCTAAATAAAGTGTATGTATGTATGTATGTATGTATGTATGTATGTATGTATGTATGTATGTATGTATGTATGTATGTATGTATGGAGAAATATCCGAGCATTTCTTTTATCTGGGAGATTTGTGGCCCGTACGGATGACCGGGAGATTCGTTCCGTATTCGGGGGAGTTGCAATCTCTGGTCTCGGGTCCATATTTATACTGATGGACACTAAAAGACGCTTAACCAGACGCCTGAAGCCGTTTTTCCAAGATCGTCCCACATGGGTTATGAGTTTCTAGTACAAATACGGCGATTCTACTATAGTAAGGACTTAGAAAACTAAAAACAGAAACGAAAAGAAAAGGAAAGAAAAAGGGAAGAAAACATCCGGAGGTATATGCTGTCTGTGATATTTCAATATTAAAATATTGCGGCTTTTCACAACTCTTATCGCAAATGCTGAGCACAAAAAAACATAACGCGGAACAAAAGCTGCGATCAGGAATAGCTGGATTAGGCCTTTAACATTCGATTTCATGTCACTGCTGTTAGGAAAACGGTAGAACGGTTTAAAAGCGAATATTCCGAATCGTGTCATGCAAGTGCAAACTCCGGCGTTATTTTTCAATTCTTGATCATGGCCTGGCTACATCTAAGTAAATATTTCTTGGCTAGTGAAGGAAATTAGCAAACTTTGGCTCAGAAACAACACGGTCTGACGTCAACAAGCACAGTAATTGCAAAGACTGAAATGTGTAGGGTTGTCAAATGTCAATTAAAGTCGCTTCTACTTCTACTGGTTCTGTTAGCTTCTTCTTTTTCTTCATTTTTTTTTTAATTAAAAACAAACACCATATTTTCCATGAGAATCATAATTAACACATCAGGGTGCAAAGTGGTACCGACCGGAGTGCTTTA
This sequence comes from Pavona decussata, assembly GCF_977016875.1. Classification (NCBI taxonomy): domain Eukaryota; kingdom Metazoa; phylum Cnidaria; class Anthozoa; order Scleractinia; family Agariciidae; genus Pavona; species Pavona decussata. Next base: position 557,548 of record NW_028145705.1, read on the forward strand.
TAATTATACGAATATGATTTGGTTGTTTAACGTTTTACAATAGGCTCTGACAGATATTCCATTTTTGCTGCCTTTGCTTATATAAAATAAAAATAATTAGAATAATTCGATCTTTAACGGGAAAATATTGAGTTATCTTCCATTACTGACGCCAAAACGTAGACTAAATGCAATTAATTCAAAGTAGATTTTTCCCTGTATGTCGAGAGGACTCGATTTTTATCTTTTTTTTTTAACCATGTAAGGTGTTTACCTAAATTTTGTTAAGGCTCTTTTTCAAAACTGAAAAATGAAAAAAGGATAATTTTCTAACAAGCACTAACGATCAAAACTAGTTGAACGTCTCATTGCATGAGAGTATAAAATATTGTAAGAAATTAATTGTGGCACTGTAAAGTCCACCTTAGTTGTTTTAGGTGCTTAGCGATCGTTTTGCGGCAACAATTTTTTTCCTGTGCTAATAAAAAAAACTAAGTATAATAAAACGTCTTAGTCACCAGTAAAATGATAAATAAAACAATAGGTTTCAAGCCAACGCGCTGAGTCTGTGGTCAACAAGCTATTATAAACAAACTAGAATTCTACCTTTATTTATATGCTAAATACCAGAGTTAATTTTCTTGCGGGAACTCCCACTCAATATTTGAAAAAGGTGCTTGAAACATCGTTTGCCGTTTTCAAAATCTTGTTTACAATATCCAGTCTTCCAGGTGGGTTCATCTGTTCGCATTCTTTAGCTGAATTTTTAAGTCGCAAAAATTTATTTATTTATTTATTAACTTACAATTCTTTGAGATATTGGGAGAATAACCAGAGTAAAGTCGCAAAATTCAGCACTGTGTTTCTTATTCAGCCGCTACAAATAAGTTATGTACGTGACAAATCTTCTTCCCTTATTACTAATTACGACGCTAAGACACTTTAATTTACCCCCTACGCAATTGCCACCCGGGAGGCCTGTTCGCTGGCTAAAACTTCCTGTTTAGAATGTTTGAAAAAAAAAATAATAAAATAAAAAAATAATATTAAAAACGTCACTCTCAGTACAATTGTGTAAGGGATCTTGGTTTTAGTCAAGCATAATATTTACGTCTTCTACATATCTCCCATTTTCCCTCTCTTATTTTCTTCCTGATAGAAATTATCAAGGAAGAAAAAAAATGGTATGTGTTTACGTTAGTGTCTTCCCTTAAACGTCATCCGATAATCAATAATAGATGAGAAAGTGGTCTGGTGCCATTATTTAATTCTGTCATTCCCCGATGGATGACATCTTTCTCCATCCAGTTGTGATCAATACTCACCTGCCACTTCCAACCCATATCTTTCTAGTTCTCGTATTCACCAATTATACACACATTAAATCATTGTTCGGGGTGTAAAGATCGTATCGGTTCGAGTTTGTTGATCTGCTATTTCTTGGGAAGTGTGGCTGCAGTACTACTCAGATGCCCAGAAAGGTAAAAAAGAAATGATAATAATTGTAGCCATATAAACAAGTTCGGCCGCCGTTAGTGAACTTTATGTCTTCACCCCTACTAACATAAATATTATTGCTGTGTGCTGCATGTCCCGGGCTCAGTTTGCTGGGCAAAGGATACCGTGTAGCATGAAAATTTTGCGGGTTCTAATTTTTGCGGATTTTGCGGATTGACCTCGATCCGCAAAAATTAGTTCCCGCAGAAAAAAACACCCGCAAAATAAAACGCCGCAAAAATTAACTCCCTTCAGTCAAATTTAACTCCTCTTTAGTAGACTTATGCTACTGGAGCGATATACATTGGACTTAAACAAGAACATTAACATGATTTTCCATTGGATAAAGCAACTAGATCTGTCAAGAGTAAAGCAATTCAGTACATTAGATTGGCACGAATGGGTCATCTGAAGGAACGCACAGACTTGAATCGTGCAGCAGACCAACCATATTCTATTGGCGCTACTACTGAACAAGAGTATTATTATTATCGACTGAGTCTGTCTCATTGCGTTATAATAGGGCATAGTTTTGCATAGGGAGGCCGCTCCCAGTTAGGTCTCGAAGTACATCTTTCACTCGAAAGCCCTTCTGTATGCATAGAAAGGTTTCAGCTACGGTAATTCAAACATTCATACTGCTTTTTTATAAAATAATATACGGTAATAGCGTCATGGCAAACCATATTAACGAAACAGTGTTTGGCTGTGCATGGTAGGGGTAGGCTTTCTGTTTTGTAGTTGTTCAGTTCCTTTGCGCAGTAAGGTATTACAGTGATATGTCTCTAATATGTAACTAGAGTGAACTGTGACTCAATTGACCGCGTACAATAAAAGTTGAAAATATTCAGGTTTCTTCCACTTAAATAATCTGCTGCTTGAACCAGAGCATCGCAAAAATTAGTTCCCAGCAGAAATTTCAGTCATCTCGAACCGCAAAAATTTGTTCCCGCAAACTACAAAAAATCGCCAATCCGCAAAATAAAACTCCCGCAAAATTTTCATGCTACACGGTAACAAAACAAACCATGATTTGGTGAAAATGGCTATGAGCAAAAGTCTCATAGCCCCTTTTATTTTTTATATAAATTGAACTAATGTATGGCTATGAAAAAAGGCCCATAGCCACCTCATTACAACATCAGCGAAAGGACTACTACTGTCCTGAATTAACTATTAATGATTTTGCCCAGTAAAGGTGAGGGCAACCAAAACACAGGACTAGGAAAAGAGGACAGGGCCACAGGGCGGGTGGGAAAAATAAAAGGCGGCTGAATTCGTTCAGAAGTAATCCACTGACGAACGTGGTGCGTGTCTTGGTGCAAAGGTCATGAACGCTAGAGGGTGGTACAATATAGATTGTCAGGGCCCTAGCCCGTGACCCTGGTATCGTGACATTATGTCACACAATACAACAAAATTCCTAAAGAAACTTCAGTACTGAATAAAAAGACAAACAACAGATCGGATTGAAGACATAAAATCCTATTTGTAAACAAATATTCCCTTTATTTTCTTGGTCTTTAACATAGGGAATTTAAATATTACCACACAAAGAAGTTCGAGCACTAAACGATTTTCCCAGATCGTGAAGTCGTTGCTTTTTATTTCTGGCCAACGATACGAGACTAAAAAACGGAAACAAAATGAAAAGTTTTATGCCCTATTATAGGAGGTTTGGCAACCACAATGAATGAAAGGATTGCTCTCTTATGAGAAAATTACATGGTGCATCGTGTCCTTCAATAAAACCAAGTAGAGACGAGAGTCTTCGAGTCAAACTCATCAGGCACAATTTTTGCCCATGCCAGTGCACATTTGTCTTTCGATTTCGACCTATTTCGCTTGTTTAGAAGAGAAACGTGCCCGGCGCGACCAGTGCAAATCTTGTTTTTGCTTACAAAGTGTAAGATTGTGCGTAGACAGTTTTCTACGTTTAGCGTAAAATCCGGTGCTACAAATAGTTAAAATGTTGTTTCCTTAAAAAATATCGCATCATTTTACGACCACTAAAACGTAAATTTTCACAAGTTGACGCACCTTGATCCGTTCGTATTCTTAAGCTGAAAATTTTAGGGAACGGAATACTATTCCCGAAATTTACGAGCTGTTTTTGGCTTTTCGAAATGCTTAAGCGGGTCTTTTTCCACACTTTTACCGACATATTTTTCCTCCGAACACAAATGGGATGGTTTTTCAGCATTGCTAAAGTTTCAGGTAACCTTTCGTTAAAGATAACGCTTGTTGATCTTCACAATTTAATCCGAATTTCTGACTAAGACGGGTAATATCTTTTCGAAGGGATATTCCACTAAAATGAACTCTTGATGCACCCGTACAGACAAAGCCACATTGTTTGAGAAATCTGAAATTGTGGGAGATCTAAACAGTCTGCAAACACTAGCTTGGTAAAATCTACAACCCGGCGCAATTTATTGAAAGTATTTTACTTTCTTCAACTAATACTTTACGCTGGAAAACATTATAGGTTGGGTTGCCTTTCGATCGTTATTTCGAGGCCGTATGAATTAACCGTGTTTAAAAAAATGATTTCCGCGGTGATTGTGTTGTTTACCAAACAAGGAACAAGAAATGCAAGATTTCATGAAAAAGGTAGTTCGAAATCTTGAAAGAACAGGAGCTATCTGAATAAAAAAAGCTATAGCGGTAAAAGAGTGAGGATATCATAATCCAATTTATACGGGGCTGTGCTGACGTTTTGCGCGGCAAAGTTTACCCCCGATCTAAAATTACCGGCAAATTTGATTACATCGTGTTCATCGCATGTCGCGACGTTTTATAGTGATTTTTACAGTGAGACAGTGTTCTGTTCTGGATTTGAAGAGAGCGAAGCAAAAAGGTCGCCTTGGGTGAAAATTAAGAAAAAACCGGGGCTATTTAAAGAAGACGAACAAGGTCAAAGTCTAAACGTTCAACGAAAACAACAACAAAAGAAAAAAAAATTCAGCTGGCAGCGAGCGGTGAAGGTTTGTGGTACAACCAGCCTGTTGTTGTTTGAAAACCGTCCTCGCCGAAAGATATCGGGGCGAGTCGAATGAAAATAACTTCCTCGGCAGCTGAGGAATTCAGCGCTTCTCTATCGGGATGCCGGCGACGATCTAGCCACTTCCGCTGTTTTTGACCGGATGAAAAATTAGCAGCAAACTTCAGCTCGCAAAACCGATGGATGTATTGATCTAGCCGGTGGCGTCCTCTCACCAGACTTAACTTTTTCCATTACGATACCGTTGTTTCATCGAAAGAAGCGCGCGTACGCAAGATTTCCGCTTACTGCTTTAGGGACGGTAAATAATAAACCATGCCAGTGACATAGATTGTCGCATTTAACTACATCTTTCCTTTTTTTTTGGCAATACTTTAATATTATTTTTAACCTAGAGGTGAAGAGATAAATTTCGTCGACGACATATTTATCTTTAGTAATCTTCGAGTTGAAGATTTTTGTGGACAACTTGTCGCAGAAGCGCTAGCATACTTAATTTTTAGTTCATTCCTCTTCCATATGGAAACCAAACTTCACTGGATCTACATTTTCTGTGGGGAAGGAAAAGATACCTCCGAGTATTCCTTCTGTCGGAACTCAAAGAGTTTTTCATAGCTGAAATGATGAATACAGCATGTATCTTTATCGGTTTCTTGTTGATGTTTTTAAATTTCCATTTCATTATTTTTTTTTTCTATTTTAGTATGGCAGGTTGTTACTTCTCCATTTTTGATTTCCTTTTCCTCTGTTATCTTTGGGGAGCTTGGTTGCACACTGATGCCCAGCAAGGTGAGAAAACGAGTTTTAATTTCTTGCTAGTTCCAAACTAAAAGGCCTTATTAGCTGTTTTTTTTTTTTTTTATGTTAGAGGCGTTTACATCGTCTAAAACGTTAGACCTACAGACGCCCGTTTCTCGAATGTTCTGTTAACTTACCTGGCCGTAAAACTATCAGTGTATACACAATATTCTTAGAATCGTTGCTGATTATGAAAGCCAAATATAATTTTCTTTATCCTTTGTTACAATTTATAATAAAGTTTCGATATAACACGGGCGCTGATTGGTTGAAACAGCGTGTTTTATCAGAGTACAGATGCATGGAGCAACGACTCGAGGAAAGCCTCGACTGTGCTCTGTTATGTTGTAAAGCACGCAGGAAGCGTCTAGAGCACTCAAGAAGTACGGAGAAACACTCGACTACGTCTAGTGTTTCCCCCTACACTTCTTTCATGCTCTAGCCGCTTCCTGCGTGCTTTACAACAGAATCGAGCACAGCCGGGGCTTCTTTATTTGTTTATTATTGGGAAAAAAAATCCCGCTAAGCTATCACTCTTTGAACAGGCAAAACTTTAAATGGATTTTTGAGCGAGAATTCTAGTTTAGGCAGGGTGCAAAATTCCACCAAGTCTGAATGTTAATTTAACTTATTTTATTCTAGCAGTTAAACTTTCGATCCCCAATATCATTCGTTTCTTTCGATAAATTCTTAAATCATGAGGATCTCCTCTGTCTTACATACTGCTGGTTAACCAACCGATGAGGGTAAAAGCGAATGAGTTTGCGAAATGGCATATAGCATGACGTGCGGAATTGCATAATTATGCGCAATTAAATACAAGATACGCGGAATGACTTAAATAACTATATTAACTGAAGAGCACGTCCTCTTTGGCGCCAAGAAGAGCAGTTTTTTCGATTTTGCGTACTGTAGCCGAATATTAAACAATTAAACAACAGATCAAGGTTTCAAAAAAAGAAAAAAAAAAACGTCTTGGATAGAAAATGTCTTATCCCTGGTAAGGAAAAACAGTGAAGGTGAAGAAATAAATGAATATTGTTTATAGTTTCCGCACTCAAGGAACTATGAGTAAATCCGTAGTAAATTATATTTCATGTTCACTTTTCTCCTTCCGACTTCGGTTGAAAAAAAAATTACTATGACTATGAATATATGAAACATATCTCTAAACTGCAAATGAAAGATTAAGTAGAAGAAAGACCCTCGCAGCTATTTACGCAACTTTTAACTGAGCAGCTTCAAAGAGATAGCCTGAAAAACCTCAACGATGCCTGTAGGAAGTGTAATGGCTTTTAATAGCTACGTGCATTGTAATAAATGTGAATTCGAGCTGTCGTTAAATATAACGACAGATTGTCGTGTTTGGTAATTGTGCTCATCATTTGTTTGGACCCTCAGCCCCTTATCACACGATCATCACACCGTAAAACGAGAAAGGTCAATCACAAAGCCTATAATTTAGAAATCCCTTTGATCTTTCTTTCATTCTCTCTTTGTCAGGATTTTTTTATTCATCCTTGATTTTTTTCATAAAGATGTTTATGACTAAGAACTTTATTTTTCTTTTCGTAGGGAGCTGTCGAAGTGTCAAATTTCTGCCACCAAAGCATGGCTATTACCTAGAAGGTCACGTAATTTTGAATCTTACCATTGAAACCCAAATCAGATCATGTGAACATCACTGCGTTATGGAGAGTGAATGCGTTTCAGTCAACATTGGTCCACCAATTGACAACAAAATAAATTGTGAGTTGAGTAATTCGGATCACTTCCAGCATCCGGAAGACGTTATAAGAAGGCCTGACTGGACATATGGAGCCACTGGGGTATGAATTGTAGCTCTGAAAAAATAAATAAGTAGTTATGCGTTTGAAAATAACGGGGTTTTTAACATCACTAAAAATAGTGTGATAATTCAAACTGGACTAAACTGAACTTTTGATTGACTGATTGCAGCAGGTTTAATGGTCCACAAACGGGTTAGATAAGAAGTGAACTTTGCTCAAAAGCAAAGCGAATCAACTTGTAGGGAAAATCACTGATTTAGGGGACTTAGGTAGGAAATAAGTCGATAATAAGGGTGTTTTCCATTTGTCAGAACTGTCCAGCCAGTTCATTTATTTTGCAAACGGAACGCTCCAATTCGAACGACAGTTCCGCTACACTTTTTAATTTGTTCAAAATGACACGCTTGATCTCAGAAGGTGCCATTTTGAATAATTCAAGCAATCAGCCCTTCGAACAATGATAGACTCCATTTTATGAATCGGACGAACCAGTCTGGCTGGCCAGTCCTGACAAATGGAAAACACCCAAGTGCTGACATTCAAATTGAAACGAATACTTAATTTTTGAGCGCTGAATTGTTTAAAGAACATCCAAGGGTCTGCTACAGCGCCGTGTTGAGATATAAGGCTTTAGCTTAATTACTCTTCAACTCTAGTTTTCAAGTTGTCTTATCAAAAAAAAAGAAAAGAAAAAATAAACCCTAATCTTTACTGAAATACTAAAAGATTCAAAACACTAAACAAAATAAACAACATAAAATGGCAGGGACACCTTATCCACGTTTACAACGAAAATGCTTCCTGTATGAACACTTCTGGACACATAAACTGTACTTGATCCGCCCCTCGCTCAGATAAGACGTGAAAAATTTCTGCGTGCTCTAAGTGTGATGCAATTGTCGGACCTTATCCGGACCGAAAAGTGTCTTTACGATCTATACAAACGAAACCGTATAAGAGCCGTATAAGACACTCTCTCAGATAAGGCGTGATACTATTCTAAGTGTCCTTAGTGGGATGCAATTAATGGACTGTAAACGGACAGAAAAGTGCCTTTATGATGTGTTTTTAGACCGTAACAGATTGTGAAACAGTACGGTTCGTGAAGCTGTTTTTTTTTTTTCAGTTTTTATCAGTTTGTCTATATTAGACAACCCTCAAAGACGTTGTGTATTGAATGTAACTCATGCCATTTATAATATATGACAGTCTCACTATTATTTTGCCGTATAACGCTATCACGGTATCAATTGAGCAATATAATCACTGTCATTTTCCCTGATTTAAAATTACATTTATCTTTTGGATTTCTCTATTGAAATATTAACGAGTGCACAACAGGAAATCACAGTTGCCATAGTTATGCTGAGTGCACGAACACCGAGGGATCGCATAACTGTACATGTAAAGCAGGATTTATTGGGGATGGACGTAATTGCACAGGTGGGTTTAAAGTCTAGCACCTTGGCAGATTACTATGATGACCATCTATGGTGTTTGAATGATTGACATCTTGACTTTAAGTTTTAAAATCACTCATATTTCAAATAAATGACGACTCATTCAACACGCCATTCCTTCTTCCGCACCTAATTCTCCAGACCTTGCAGAAAAAAAAGTAAACAATTTCCACTGAGTTGCAGAAACACAAATTCTGTACAAATATGTACCTGCTCGGTAAAAAGATCAGCGAAAATAAGTAGTATAGGATATGATGGTATAGGCGCATTTTCCAAAAATTGAGCTAAAAAATTGCGCCAAGAAATTGCGCTAATAAATTTTTTCCAAAAAATTGTGCTGTAATTTTAGACTCATTTACAAGCGAATACATGGACACCGCAAACCTGCAAATAGCGAAAGTATTGCATTCGTGAAGCCGCAAATACCCATTTCATGCGAAAGTAAATTTGAAAAAAATTGAAAAATTAAATGCTTGAACAGTAAAACATATATACAAAGAGATGCCATTTCAAGAAATGACCAAACTTTTGAACGAAATGGGCTCTGGCGAGCTCACCAATCATATAGTGAGAAATTACAAAAATCCAGAAAATTTCCCGAGGTCAAATCCAAAAAGGCTTAAAGAGAAACCGCTTATATAAAATATGGAGAAAATTCCAGAAAAAAATCTAATCATATATATATGGATTCATTGGAAAAATTATCAAAATCTGAATTATTACAAATTATTTTTAAGCAGAATGAGAATGTTGCTGCATTAACGAAACAAGTGCAACAATTAATCGAACTAAACAAACCAGTTCCAGCTCCTCGCACTAAAGTTGCTTCAAAAATTATGGAGCGACCTATTCCAGCACCACGTAAAAATGTCAAGCAAATGATTAACGAATATGAGGAAAATATTAAGCCAGTTCCACCTCCCCGAACTAAAATAAAGCAAGTGAATAAAGCTTTGAAAGGTTTTACTGAATCATATGAGGTTAATATAATAGATGAAACAGATCCTTTAGTTCAATTACATTTGAGAAAACAACAGGTGATGTATTTATATCCAAGGAAGCCTATTTTAACAGTAAGGCTCAAACAACTATCAACCAAACAGAAATTGCTGAAGGACTAAAATTGGCTGCAGAAGAAATCTTGAATAAGATAGCTAAATGGATATCAGAGGGTTCAGGATGGGTCATTAAATCAATCAACAATCATTATATAAATATTGTACATTATCAACCAACAAAGGGTTCATCATATCTGAAACTATCAATTGAATTACAACAGCCTCGTAAAGGATTAATTAATCTGCAGAATAAAGACAATGAATGTTTTAGATGGCGTCATGTGAGGCGTCTATGTCCAATGGATAAAGACCCACAGCGTATTAAAAAATCAGATAGAAAATTCATCGAAAATCTTAATTATGATGGAATTGAATTTCCTGTATCCATCAAGGTGATAAATAAAATTGAATTACAAAATAAAATCAATATCAATGTTTTTGGTTATGAGAATAAGCAACCATATCCATTATTTGTCTCAAAAGAAAAGTTTGAAGATCATATGGAATTATTGCTTATATCTGAAAATGAGAATAAACACTTTGTGCACATCAAAGATTTTAATAGATTTATGTTTAACAAAACCAAGCATGAAAATAAGAAACATTTTTGCATGCATTGTTTGCAATGTTTTAGCACGAAAGATGTGCTTGATGTTCATAGAAAAAACGGTATTGCAATAAATGGAGAACAGGCTATTAAAATGCCAAGTAAAGATAACAACATTTTACAATATAACCATTACCACAAGCAATTACCTGCTCCATTCGTAATATATGCTGACTTTGAAGCTTTAACAGAGAAGATACATGGTTGCCAACGGAATAATGATAAATATTTTACAGATGCCTATCAAAAGCATACAGATTGTGGATATGGGTATAAAGTTGTTTGTTGTTACGATGATAAGTATACCAAGGATGTTCAATATCATAGAGGTGAAAATGCTGTTTACAAATTTTTAGAACAAATGTTAGAAGAAGTACGTTACTGCAAAAACATTGTTAAATACAAATTCAACAAACCATTGAAAATGACTAATGTTGATGAAGAAGAATTTCAAAAAGCTGATAAGTGTCATATTTGTGGTAAATCGTATAATGAAAAAGATATGAGTCAGAGACCATTGTCATATTACAGGATTTTTTAGAGGTTCAGCACATCAAGATTGCAATTTGTCGTTAAAACTCAATGACAAGATACCAGTAGTTTTTTCATAATCTGAGAGGATACGACAGTCATTTTATAATGCAGCAGATTGGTGATATTGTCAAAAAACATACATATGTTAATGGAAAAGGTGAGGAGTGTCAAATGAATGTCAATGCAATTCCAAATAACATGGAAAAATATATGGCTGTTATGTTAGGAAATAGTTTAGTATTTATTGATAGTTTTCAGTTTATGAGTCAATCACTTGCTAATCTTGTTAATAATCTTCCAAAAGATGCTTTAAAATACACGAGAGAAATTTTCAAGAAGGATAAATATTTCAATCTAATGACTAAGAAAGGTGTATACCCATATGATTACATGGATAGTTTTGATAAGTTTAAAATGACTGAATTACCATCAAAAGAAGATTTTTATAGTCGATTAAATGATGAGCATATATCTGATGAGCAATATGACCATGCAAAGAAAGTTTGGAAAACCTTTAAAGTAGAAAATATGGGAGTATATCATGATCTTTATTTAGCGAGTGACGTAATTTTATTGGCAGATGTTTTTGAAAATTTTAGAAAAACGTGTTTGGAATATTATAAGTTAGATCCGTGTCATTATTTCACAAGTCCGGGTTTGAGTTGGGATGCTATGTTAAAAGTGACTGGTATCAAATTAGAACTTATGACTGATATTGATATGTTCCAATTTATTGAAAAAGGTCTAAGAGGTGGTACCAGTTACATTGCTAATCGATATGGAAAAGCAAATAATCCCTACATGAAAGAGTATGATGAAAAAGAACCATCTTCTTATATCATGTATCTTGATGCAAATAATTTATATGGATGGGCTATGTCTCAATATCTTCCAACAGGAGGTTTTAAATGGTTATCAGAGAAGCAGATTGAAGAGCTAGATATATGGGATTATAAGGAAGAATCAAATAAGGTAATAATATTAGAAGTTGATTTGGATTATCCTTCATCACTACACGATCTACATAATGATTTTCCATTCGCACCAGAACAAGTATGCGTAAAAGGAGATATGTTATCAGAATATTGCAGGTTGATAAAAGAAAAGTATAATATTTCAATTGGTCAAGTTCATAAATTAATTCCAACGTTGTCTGAAAAACGGAACTATGTATTACATTATAGAAATTTGCATTTATATCTTGATCTAGGTTTGAAAATAACCAAGGTTCATAGAGTACTTGAATTTGATCAATCTCCATGGTTGAAACAATACATAGATTTTAACACTCTTAAAAGAACTAATGCAAAAAATAGTTTTGAAAAAGATTTTTTCAAACTGATGAATAATAGCGTATTTGGAAAAACCATGGAAAACCTCAGAAAAAGAGTTGATGTAAGGTTAGTTACAGATGAAAAGAAACTTGTCCGATTAACATCAAAACCAACCTTTGTATCCAGTAAAATTTTCAACGAGAATCTTGTGGCTGTTCGTAAGATCAAAGAGACATTAACCCTAAATAGACCAGCATATGTTGGGATGTGTATTCTAGATATAAGTAAAACACTAATATATGATTTTCATTATAACTACATCAAATCCAAATACGGAAACAGAGCAAAATTATTATTTACAGACACTGATTCTCTAACGTATGAAATAAGAGCGAATGATGTTTACAAAGATTTTTGGTCTGATAAAGATAAATTTGATAACAGTGATTATCCAAAAGATAGTCCGTTTTATGATGCTAGTAATTAAAAGGTAATTGGTAAGTTTAAAGATGAAGCGGCTGGCAAACCAATAACGGAATTCATTGGTTTACGTAGTAAAATGTATTCATACACCAAAGATGATGGTACCAACAATAAAACTGTAAAAGGTTTTGCGAAAAATGTGATTAAAAAAGTCATCAAACATGAGGATTACAAAAATATATTATTCAACAACGAGCAAATGTATCATAACATGAAAACGATTAGAAGTGATTTGCATATCCTCAGGAGTTTTTCACTAAACAAAGTTTCATTATCATGTTTTGATGACAAAAGATACATTCACAATGATGGCATAAATAGTTATGCATATGGGCACAGATTGATAGCAAAATAGCCTTGAAAAATTACCACAATAAATTATATGACCAATAATTAGGACTAGTTTTTAATAAATATGTTGGTCGACCATATTTGTCTTTTATTTGAGAAGCCCGAGCTCTATATCTCGATCTTCTAATTGGATCTTTGTGAATTGTGAAATCATCATAACGATTATCACCAAAATGTATTTTTTGTCCCGATGGTAATACAACAAAGTATTTTTTATGCAATCTATTGGAAGGTTTCAAATCAATAGCACCCAATTTGATAGCTTTTTGTTTTAGCATATAATATGCTGGATTAATTTTGTTTTTTCAAAGAATCAATAACGTATTCAATTAATAATTCAATTTTTCGATTTTTCAAAGGTTGTAAACATTCACATATTTTAATCAATGTTGAGAAAAAGCCATTTTCTCCACTTATGAATTTTTTTTTCAAATATTTTAAATGATGTTCAGTGATATATCTGATAATAGTTCCATCATTTTGATAATTATAATATCTCAACATACTATCAAATATTTCTGAATTACATTGGCAATTATATTTATAACATTTGCATAATAATTCGATGTAAAGGTCTCTCATATAATAATGTAGATTTCATTTTTTTATATGGTTTAACAGTTTAAAGAAATGTCACTATTATAAAATATGACAGAAATTTCTGATCAAAAACGTGATTATTCGTTTGTGGCAAATAATCATACCAATAAATAATTTGTAAAAGCCATTAATTGTAGTAATAATGAGGTGACATACTTTAATAGTATGTATGCTATTCAACAATATCTTGGTATTAATGCAGGGATAGTGAAAATGGTTTGCGAAGGTATTAACCGCTGCAAAACTGGAATTTCCAAAAAGAATGGTATTTCTTAAAAATTCAAATATGTGAAAAAAGAAGATATGCCAGATGATTATATCAAATCATCAAGAACAGGAGAAAAAAGAATGAGATTATTAACCGATGAAGAAAAATGGTGCAAAAGAACATATACCTGTGAATGTGGTCAAACAATGAAAAATCAATATAAAAATTATCATAGAAAAAAATGTACAAAGTATGCCTAAAATAATTTAAGGTCTCTTAATATTTTTACACTTATGTACGATAAAATGATAGTGAGTCTTCATTTTAGTTTGAAGTTTTTCATCATCAGATGAATCAGATGAATCAGATGAATCAGAATACTCATCTGAAATGCATTTTTTTTAAAGATTATAAGATCTTCAGAATAATCATCAATTTCATCGTCGTAAACACAACTTCCTTGTTTCAGTTACTTTATCGTAAATTTTCTTATAGTCGAGACCGCTACTATATTTAATCATGTATAATAATTTATTTTTCCAATAAGGATCACGAAAATTTTTTTTATTTGATGGCAAGTCAACCAGAGCATTTAATTCATTAAAATCTTCAATGATACACTTCCAGGAGTGTGCGTCATCATGTGAATATGCCAGTTCATTGAACAGTTTTTTTTTCCAATCTATATTATCCATATATGATATATGATATATTAATTTCTGTTTAAACCATTAAATTCTTCAACGGTATCCAAGAATTAAAGTCGTCACTATATCCTTTCCATTTCACTAAAGCTTGTTTTTTCTTGTGATCTTTCCGGATGACTTTGTCTATTCTAAATACCTCTTGTTTTGCTTTCAACAATTCAGCTTCATAAAAGCTGCCTTGTATCTCTTCATTATTGAGATCCTTTAGTTTGTAAGTGATTGGATTGGTGTATTGGATTTTATCGATAATGAACACTTCTTCAGTCCAGTTTGGTGTATAACCTTTATCAAATAGCTTTCTTTTATACTTTGATATCCTAACCTTGTCACCTACTTTAAACTTGGGCAATTTTGGTTGCTTCATATCACCATATAGGTTAAAGTAAACAGTTCCTTTATTTTTCTTTTTTCTGGCTTCTGTTGGTGTCATTTTGATTGAACTGTGTTTAGACATATTATACTGTTTCAACAACATGGGTAATATATCCAGGTACATTGTATTGCCTTGGGTAGTGAACTGCTTCCACATCTTGGTTTTGATTGTTCTATTCCATCTTTCCACCACTGATGATTTTTTTTCATTTTCTGTTGAATAGAGTTTTATGTTGTGTTTATGGAGTAAGTCTTTCATATGTTTGTTGTAGAACTCTGAGCCTTTGTCAGTCCATAGATACTCTGGTTTATCCTCTTCTTTGAAAATCTGTTGGAATGCTTTGGTTACAGTTTCACCTTTCTTATCTTTTAACGGAACAATCCAGCCGTATTTACTGAAGATATCTAAAACCATAAGAAGATACTTATAACCTTTGTTCCATTTACTCAACTGTTGCATTTCAACAAGATCAGCAGCCCATATTTCATCAACATGATTAACAATAACACGCCGTCGAGTAAAGTTACGCTTTATGGGTTTATGCAGTTCATCAGCTAATGTTTCTTGCCAGTTTTTACTCGACGGCTTTTGGCGTTTTTTGAAGCTCCAAGTCCAAGCTTTTTCTTTGTGGCTATTGCAGCTTGAGCTAAGCTTGTACCCCAAGGTCTTTCACGATAAGGTATTTCAGATATTCTTTGTAGCATAATATCATCAGCTGCGTGTTTATCGGATAATGATCTAGCATTACTATAATCTATATCATGTTGTTGGCAAATAGCATCTAGTTTATTTATTGGTTCTCGATATTTGGGATCATTTGATGCTAATCTTTCTTCTAAATTTGTGCCAGGTCCACAATAATTGTATTTTTTTCCCTTTAGGAGTTCTCATATGTAATTCTCCAAGTTTGGATAGTTGTTTTTGAAGATCATCGAGATCCTTTCTGTCAGTGACATATTTTTTATCAAGACATACTTTAGTAGATAATTGATCAAGCATTTCAGAACCTGTCTTCTTTATAAAAGGAGTAGCTTTTTCTAAAGCATAATCAAGAGCTTTCTTTTGTAGCTTGGGATTTCTCAATGCTTCAGATCCGTAATATCTACCCATTTCTACAGCCTTTTTACCCAACCATGGGATACCATGTTGAATTAACGTATCAGTACCAGTTGATGCTAAAGTATCCATTATGCCCTCCCCTTTGTGCGGGCTGCTCCGTTTCCCTGATTTTGTTTAACGAATTTGTTTTTTTTTTTATCCCACATTCTGCACAAGTGCAAAAAAACATTAATCTATTATTTTTTTGTTTGGAAATAACCAAAAGGTTCAACACATTCAGTTTGTTTTTTCTGTTTGACACAATACGATTTTACCATTTATACATATATATTACACAATATTTTTGAAATAATTTATTATGAATTCATGATTATCACTATCAGTAGTATTCAAATGTAAATTGGTATTATGAATTGTTTCTAGAATCGATTTTCCTTTTTGTCTTTCAAGCAGATAATAGAGACACCAATATCCACATAATACAGAATCTCGATCTTGAATTTCATCTGATGAATATATCAAAGGTTTACCACTTGTTGCAAGATATTTTTCCACTTCTATTGGCATAGGTAATCCGAAGCTCTCAAAATATTCAGCATATTTGTTTCCATTTCGATATGCAACCCAATGTGTGCCTGATCCGATATAATCATCAAGATTTATGATCCCCACTTCATTGTTTCTGATGGACATGGGTAACTTATCTTTGCTGAAAACTCCTCTGAAATATTTGATACCAAGCTGTTTAACCCAATTATTAAGATCAAAATTGCTAAGCGGAGTATTAATAAATTCTACAAGATATCCCCGATTAGTGGAATGTTTTTGAAAGGACTGTTTTTTCCCAGTAGTAACCCTTTTCCTTTTTTTGGAGGTTTCTTTTTTTTACTCCCATGCCTATGGGTTGTTTCCAAGTACCATAAAATGGAGGTGGTCTATAATCAGCCGGAAGAACCAAACCACCATTGGTATTTTTGGGAACATAAACTGGTACAGACCGTCTTGATCTCTCTCTGTCCACTTGCAACCCTTTTCCAGTCAATGCATTCAACAATAAAGGAACGCCAATTGAAGCCAATAATGTACCCAATAAACCACCTGATTGACGTTTTGTGGGTTTAATAACAATCTGTCCACCAGTATGAATTCAATTCAATTCAATTCAATTCAATTTATTTGCCATTAACAAAAAAATACAACATAAATACATTATAGACGACACACAATATTCTTACTATTACAATATTCATACTTGACTATTTACAATATTAAATGTGTTAAAGGCTAGGAAGCCTATGTAGAAGCCGGGGGCTTATTAACTATAGGCTTCCTAGAACTTAACGATTCGTTTCTTTTGTTCATTTGTCAACCAATCTTTATACTTTATCAATTGATCAACTTTATTTTGTGGAATTAAGAACCCACCAACCTGTCCTTTTCCGAATATCTTATCAACACCAAGACTGGCAAGACCAGATAATGCTCCAGTAACCAGTGGACCAGCAGCTTTTGAAGCTAGACTTGTTACAGCTGGAAGTGCCCTCGCACCAAGAATGAATAATGATGACCATAGGCTCCCTCCCATTTTGACTGCTTTTCGTATCTGTGTTTTTGATATTTTAATGTCAGAACCAGTACCATTTGCCATTGATTTTCGTAATCTATTTATTTGGGTTTTGGTTAACATAAGTTGGTCAGGTCCATTTAGTTCATCATGTGATAATCTGATTGTTATTGCTGAATTATTTCTCAATGCTTTTGCTAATTGTTGTTTTTGTCCTTGAGACAATTTTACACCATGTGAATGATAGCTAGTCATATCTTATATATGATATGTGTAGATAAAATTATATTTATCTGAATAAAAGCTTGTCGTCTTTCTGTACACGTTCAGCATCTTGTTCGTATAAAGTGAGGGCATAAATTGAGTAGTTTGCATTTGTGGCACCTGATAGTTCATAATGAAATACCAGTTTAGTTGTTCCATCTCTAATATCCATCTTTTGTTTTGTTAGATCAAAGTATAAAAACCCGAATAATGATTTGAAATTAGATGTATTCAAAAGTGTACCTTGTCCATATTGATTGTTTGCATGAACATACTTCAGTACATCTCGGTAAACACGTATCATATCAGTTGATGGGTTGTAGTGCACATCAGGATATTCATTACCATTCGCAACAACCAGATGAGCAGAAGATAGTGCTCGATCATTAGCAAGATTGATTGTGTTGTACAAGAAAGGATTAGTCGTTTGTGCACCAATATTGGCATCATTGATGATGAACACAAACACATGTCTTGGTCGTTCGATGCCAGTTGATATTGTAAATGTGCCAGATCGTAGTCTAGTACTGTTTGATCGTTCGATGTTTTCACGTAGATATGTCCATTTATGTGGTTTCATAAACTGATCAATGTATAATGATTGTCCTTCTGAATTGAAAGTTATTCTTGGCACAACTAGTTGCATCCTCATTATCATAACACGGCACGCAGCACTAGCTTGCCAAATAAGATTATTATCTGATTCAATTTGTAGATTTATTTCCAATTTTGTTGAAGGAAGAAGTTCATCTCCTAGTGCCTCAAAAAATGAATAATGATTAAGAGTAATTTCTGTTGTAACATCTGCTGATAAGCCCAAAAGTTCTTTTCTTGCAGCAAATCCTTTATTGTAATTTGCCTGAGCAGGTCTTTCTTCAGCGTGTCGGTTTGTATCCAAATAAAATAGTTTATTTGTCGCAGTTGATTGGGCGTATTCATGACTGTATTCTAACAAATTTTTGATATTAACAGCTTGATTTGCATCGTTACAGTCATAAACTTTCCGACCATTTAGTTTAACATCGAAGTTGTTGATGAATGAATGAGATCCATTAACAATCCCATTGTGATCATCAGCCGCAATATTAGCGTTAGCCATTATTTGTACTTTGAAGGTCATTGAGATTCTGGCATTATACCAGTCGAAAGGTGTTACCTCACCTGTGTTGTCAACCACAAACCTGTATCCGGTTTTCTTCTGAGAATTGTCGTTTCCCGGATCACCAGTATTCAGTGGTGTTTCAAGTTCGAAAAAGACATCTTCATAACGTTCTAAATATTTTGGATTCCTGAATGATTTCATTATACCATTATATTACACAATTTTCCTCCTTCTGATTTTCCCACCAGATATTATCTGATTCACTCGATCTGCTATTTCCATATCAGAAAGTTGTTTTGTCACCTTTGGCTGAGTGGACACGCTAGTAGGTGACAAAATTGAGGGTTGTTTTTTACTCAATAACTGAACTATCTTATCTCCGGCTTTATTTCCAATATGCTCTCCAGTTTTTGTAACAGCCTTTGTATCTGCTGTTTTAACTCCTTTTTTAGCTAATTCTTTGGTTGTTTTTCCGAATAATTTTGATGCAATTGATGTAAATATATTCCCACCAACAATTGATTCATCGTAAATATTCTTTCTAACATAACGACCCATTTCTGGGTCAAATCTTCTTTTGAATTCACTTTGTCTCATTATACAATTTCATTACACAAAACTTGAACGTAGAATTAAACTCATAAACCAATCTATATTATTTAAATCAATGGGTCTGTTTAATGCATCCGTTACCGTTATTCTGATTTCGGATATAATATTCTTTGATACTGGACTGAATAAAGCTCTTTTCGGCTCAAAAGTAAATGGAAATGATCTTCTTAAATTATCTGTTGGAATCATTATTAATGTATTTGTTAATACTCCATCGCTAATACTGTCAGTTATAAGATCACAATTTATGTTTATGACATCAATACTATTGGTTATATTTGGAAGTTTGCTGCTATATTCAGTCTGTGTTATTATTTTGGGCTCAAAACCGATCAGATCACCGAATTTTGAATTGGATATATCTAATCTCCATTTATTTCCAAGTTCGACAACGACACGATAACTTGATAAAACAAAATACAGTTTGACAGCTACACCATTAGCTGATTGATATTATTGAGATTATTGATATTATGCCATGAATAAGTCATTGACACACGATTAACTGCTAGTTCATGTTTCATATCGCTGCTAAGATGATTTGGTGGATTAAACTTGATTGAAAAGTCTTCAGGCTTACTCCTTCCTATTTTTTGACGATTAACGGATGATATCTTTATTTCTCGTTCTTGCATATATATCATTATAATACATAATTATTCAACAGCTCAATGAGTTGTTGATTGGAAATCGTACCTAGTTGATTCAATTTATGGGCAATCTGTGAAAATTCATTTTTAACGGAGTTATTCCCAGCTAGAATGGATCCGCCGAGAAGTTCCATTCTGTCAAGTAGGTCATTTATATTATTGAAATATACAACTCCTGATCCTATTTTTTTGAACTTATTACTGGTTTTATGGATTGGAATTTCACTCAGTTGGTTTAATTCATTGAAAACCATTTTGGCTATATCACTGTATTTCTTTTTTGAATTGAATCTCTTTGTGAGGAGATCAATGGTGTCAAAATCAACCTTCTTATCAAGCACATTTTGCCCATCTTTTGATGCAATAAGACGTAATTGTCCCATCAATTTGGGGATATCAATCATGAGACCACCATACTGATCATATTGATTTATCTTATACGCATTCCGCTTTGGTTGTGTATGCAAGCCTTTTCCCTTGAGGGTTTTGAGGCCTTCAGGGATTACTGCAATCCGTTCTCTGTATTTTCGCACCACTTTGATTTCTTTGGTCAACATATCGATTTTGTCTTTATTATTGGTTTTACTTTGACCTTTTGATAAAGTACCTTTTTTTCTACCAAGTTCCTGTATTACTTTGCCGACGTTTTCATCATAATCCTTGAAATTAACCGAACCATCCTTAACACGTTGGAATACTGAACTAGGTGGAATTAATTTATATTTCATCATTGTCTCAATTTTATCATCATCGAATCCCTTGTCTAGATTTGATTCATAATTAGACATCATCTTTGCTGGTTTGTAACCAATCGGCAGTTTTGGTGCTTGTTGCGGTCGCTGTGGTTGTGGTTGTTCAGGCTGAATTGCTAACATCCCAATGTTCTCCAAACCAGATGTGATTGCTTTTTGGTTTTCCTGCAGCTGCTTGATCAATTTGTCTTGTTTGGCATCAATTGTTTGTTTTGTCTCTTCCTGAGCTTTAATTATTGGTTTGAATGTTTCTGATAAACCCTGTTGTAAATCTTGTTTATTATGCTTGTATTCCTTCAACGTGTCTCTTACCTCTTTAGTTAAAATTCCAGCCTTAATCTTGGCTTCAGATATTTGTTTTAATCTTTGTAAGTCCATTATACTATTCGCTTACATAAACTTATCTAAACTTATCTTTCAGAAATCATATACAAATCCATCATTTTTATTGTCTAATTAAATATTATAATGGATATTCCAAACTATGACAATAAAAATGAAAACAATTATTTCAAACGGCTTTATGGATTCATGCCAAATGATACATTTCGAATGCTTATCTGTGGTAATACGGGTTCGGGTAAAACTAACCGTCTTTATCACATGCTTTTGAAACCATTACTCTACTATGATCAGATACATCTTTATGCAAAAAATCTAGAACAAGCAAAGTATAAAGATATGATTCAAAAGCTAAATGATATATCAAATAGTGTTGGTTATGATGTGATAGTTTATAGCAATGATCAGATAGTTCCAGTTGAGAGTTTAATGGATGATGAATCACAAAAGATTGTCATATTCGATGACTTTATTTGTGATAAAAACCAAAAACCATTAATCGATTATTTTATAAGAGGTCGGCATAAAAACTGCTCTGTTATTTACCTTAGTCAATCATTTTACAAGACGCCAAAGGACATCAGGTTGAACTGTTCACATTTCTGTGTCTACGACTTCCCAAGCAATGATGAACAGAGTCTGATATCCCGTGAATTGGGAGTTGATAAGGCAACATATATTAAAGCCACCAAAAAACCATATTATTTTCTCTATGTGGACAGACCTATGAAGGTTGTAAAAAGAAACTTTTACGGAACAGTCTAATCAATTAGTATAATGGGAATTTTCAATGATGAAACAACTTCTACATCAGGTTCTGGATCAATAGGACAACAAGGTCCTCCAGGTGTTGGTTTTATACTAACAGATAATGGTGATTATAACTTACAAAACAAAAAATGGTTAATGTTAAACAAGGCACTAATCCTAATGATGCTGTCACAAAAAGTCAGATTCAATTGTTTGAGGGAGCTCAACCAGGTACAGTCGTTAATAATAAATCAGTTATTTACAGCAATACTGGCAGTGTTCATACCAACAGCATATATTTACAAGATACACCAGACAATGCTGGTAGCTCCAATGATGTTCGATTAATGACTGAGCATCAGTCTTATGAAAACATTCATCTTCATATACCAGATTTGCAAAATTTTGATGGTTATGGTGGACGAGCTAAAAGCGAAATTATGGTCACATCAACAGAACAACATATCACCGGACGGAAAACATTTTTGATATTAATGTTTTAAAACCTGATAATGACGATCAAGCAGCGAAAAAAAAGTACGTTGATGATTCTGTTAAAAAAATACCATCACCTGATTTATCAGGTTATTTGGAAAAGGATGGATCATCACCAATGACTGGTAACCTTGCTATGGGTAATAAACAAATCACCAATCTTGGTGCTAATATACAAAATACCTATGATGTTGTTAATTTAGGTTTTTGTGATACCAAATATTTGCAAAAAGTTTCAAATAGTGATCTTGATATGGATCAACATCTGATTAAAGATATGGGTCCACCTGTTGATAATACTGATGCTGTTAATAAATACCACGTTGATCATAACTTTCTTAACCGTTTAAATCCTGCTGCAATGGGCGGTGATCTAGACATGCGTGGTCATGTAATTAAATTTCTAAAATTATCGAACGATCCATCAGCTGCTGCTCGGGTGTCCGAGCTGAATCTCAAAGCTGATAAAAACTATGTTGACAATCGAGATACCTATGTTATCAATACTGTTCCAACTATAGTTAATACCAATTTGAACACCACCCTGAGAGAAGATGGAACCAATTCAATGACCGCTGATTTAAATTTGAATGATCATAAGTTGATAAATGTTAAAGAGCCAACCAATGATAAAGACGGTGTAAATAAAAAGTATTTTGAAGATAAACTAGCTGAATCACATTTGATTAGCAGTCACAAAACAAACGAATTCAAATACCTGTATGACACAGATGAATCAGCTTCGGAGTATAATATTAGGGTAGATGGGTTCGAAGAAAACTTCAGAGAATCTGCTCATCAAAAAAAAAAAAGCTTATTCAATCACAATGATTAAGGATACTGATGGGTCTAATGATTATCGAAGTGGTATCTCATTCAACATTTATCCATTATCCATTGGTACCTACACAATGGTATTCGAGTATTATTGGCCTGAATCCACCAATGTATCATTGTCAACTCAGGGAACAACTGTCTATATTCACAAACAAGTCTATCGAGCATTCGACACGTACGGCAAACTACTTGTTCAGATAAATAACAACAGCAAAAACACACCTGATCGTATAACATTGGTAATTCATGGCAGAGCTGTAGTCCAAAATCCAGAAGGATACTTGGTTATTTATGGAATCAAAGGATGGAGTGACAGTGTTGATCCAAGAGTTTATGATGGTTTCAAAAATGAGATGTACGCTGATATTAGTATGAATAATAATAGAATCGTAAATTTGGGTGATCCTACAGATGATAAAGAAGCTGTAAATTTACAATTTCTACGGAAAAAAAATGGATCAGTTCGGATTTTCGGAGATGTTATACATAATGGTTATTTCGTCATAAAAGGCGCTTATGTCAGATTCGATAAAAAAATATGGATCACGGATATAAGACTTATGAGAAGAACTTATGAAAGAGTCACAGATACAATTATTATAACACTTCTAAGTAATCAAACTTAACTTTGATTTTCAAGATGCTAACACAGTATGGATAACTGTAAATAGATTATTCGATACTATTGTTTCACTGCAATGTGCAAAATTAACAAACATTTATTTTACTATTTATCACAAAGCAATATTAATATAATCATATCATATACAATGCCATACGTAGAAGATGAAAACGGAAATAAGTTTGAATATACAGTCAGACATGAAATGTAGCAAGATATCATATGGAAAGAACCAATTTACGTCAATGATGATGGTCACCTTGACACAGAAGACCGTCATCTGATTATCAAAGATGGAACACAACCAAATCATGCAATATCTCTTAGTCAACTCCAGAGCTACACAGAGGATACTATCAAACCACTGATTAACAATAGTATAAGACAATCTTTGGTGCAATTGGATTCTGACATCAAAGGACTATTGGAGAATATGATGCGTGCTAAAATAAAACCGTTAATAATCAGCACGATTAATGAAGCTCTTAAAAAATCATAAAATTCTGTATGGACAATAATTATAAAAGACTATGATTGATGTAACAGAGTTCAACCATGTCAGCAACACATTATCATCTGACCAAATCGATGAATTGAAATCTTATTACAAAACATATCACAAAAAAAATGTGGATTTACAAAAAAGCTTATAAATCCTATAGGAAATGGAAATTAATCGGTAACATCAGTTCTGCAATTATTGCTGCTGGTGGTATATCCAGTAGTATACCCACTTCAGGTATATCTCTTGTTGCGGCTACTGCTGTTTCACTTTTCATTCAAATATATTTGAAGCATAAGAATGTCGATATAAAAACATATCAATGTCACTACGCCTACCAAAGATACGGCATTTGTTAATATCCATAAAAGAAATCCTTAGAAGTGGTGAATTCGATGATGATCTCCTGAAAAAACTACAACATGCTGATGATTATATTTTAGACAACACACCGATTGTTGATAAACAAGCAAAAATGTATGATAAGTTATTTTACTAACCTATTTCACAACCAATCAAATCCAATACACTATCCCAATACTGTTTATAACTAGCCAATGTTCGGTCACTCTTAATACAAACAAGCGGACTGTGTTCTAATCCCATGGCTCTTAAAATTTGTTCCAATAAAAATTTTATATTGATAATACGTTTCCTTTTCCCATTAATACGGGGGAGGATTTTATTTATTTCAGCGAAAATACGATGTATTTTTGCCCTCTGTTGATAATTAATACGAATCATCGATGCTGCTAATAAATCATCGATTATATTTTCAAGATGATATTTTCGATTGTAAACGCTCTTTGTACGAACTCGATAAAGATTCTCTCGGAAATTAACATATTCGTTTACTACTTTATAGCCAGCAACTTGTCCGCAATTTTTACAAACTGAATAACCTCTATCAAGAATTATATGAGCATTATCACAACACTTTTCGCGCTCGTTCGACTTACGATTTTCAAACTGCTCATGACAGAAAGGACAAGACTCTCCAAAATCCTTGAAACCTTCATGAATTTCTGCTGAACATAAATCACAATTCATTCTACTATACAATATATAATTGTACACAATATTGTTTAAAGCGTAATAATGAAAAAAAAGAGCCTTTGTTATGCAAAATGCAAAACCGTTTAAGGTGGCCGAACACAGTTTGCGCGCGCTTTACAGATTCTGTTAGTGATGCTATTAAGCGCGCGCTAGGGTTGTGGTAAGCAAATACTATCGACCACTCGATTTTATACCAAAAGGTAAGTTTTGCTCTTAAAATAACTTAGTTTCTTGTTTGTGAATCCTTCTTCATTTATGGCCGAACAAAGAAATTGAGTTCACAATGAGCTAAGCCTTTTTGTACGCCTTTCATCTTTCTGAGAACCCTAATTAAAAGCCACGCATGCGCATTTGAACAAAAAATTGTGACTGGTTATTTTAATGGAAATAAACTGTTTTCTAAGGAACCGCTCGTTAGAATTTCGTGAAATTTGACAAAACAGTAGTTTTCTAAAAGCGTAACTTGCCTACAAACCAAAAACAAAATCTAACAGAGGGTATCTTCAAAAAACATTAAAGTGCAAAACCAACATTTACAGGAGATCTGTCTGTTAAAATTACATGAAAGCAGCGTTACTATGTCAGTATTTTGTGGATTTTTCTGGATACAAAATATGGAAAAAATCTAACGAGTGCATTTTCTAAAAATTAAGAAAAACCATTATTTGTGGGCGGTTAATAGCTTGCTGCGTTGCCATGGCGACGGCACCTTGTTCAACAAGAAGTATCAAAATTTATTCCTTCTTAGTTAATCTTGCACCATGCTAATTTCGGGTACTCAGAAGTACGTAGTTTTCAAATAATGTTTACTAACACCTGTGTAATGGAAAAACTGTGTTCGGCCACCTTAAATATTAAACATTTTCAATCCTCAAAGTTGCTTCCAAAGTCACTTCCAAAAGTGAAACCAAATTGATTTCCAAATTGGTTTCCAAATTGGTTTCCAAATCGATTTAAGAAACAATTTTGGTGAAAAAAATGGAAGTTCTGATTGGTCGATAAAATCATACGACTGTCATATGACTTAAAACACAAAAGACTAAATTTAGACGCAAGCGGGAAAGTCCCACTGCATTACATCATTTCCAAGAAAGTGAAACAGTGTTTGGATAATGGTGTGACTGCGTTTCTTACGCGTAAGAAAAAAAGTAATGACGAAGAGACAAGCTTTCGACAGCAAAGAATAAATTTTTCGAAAAGGCTTAAAGAGATGACACTATATAATAGTATAAAGAAATGAAAAATAAATATATTATAAAAATCCCAATTATGCCGAAAAACACATGAAAAAGGTTATAAGCTGTTATCCAATGGAAGATACATACCCATGCATCAGAGTAATAAATCAATTAAACAAATGTCACAGTTGTAAACAAAGAAGAACATATCGACAACTTTATGATAATGGTAAAGTGACTTCCGTTTGTGAAAGATGTTTTAGCAGTCGAGATCCAAAAACAATTAATCTGATATATTCAGGTAAGCCGGTTCAACTAGAAGAACGTGATATTTGTGATACTAATGTTTTTGTGATAACAAATTTTTATTTGGTTGTTTTCAGGGCACATTATGGAAGCATTCTTATTCGTGAAAATTGAAACCAAATTTAATATACATGTGATGGAGCAACTAAAAATATGACTTTGACATATTTTGATGAATGGAAAAATCATCTACAATTCAAACGATGACTCCATCACCGCTTCGCCTGAACCGTATGATGCTATTTCGTTACCAAATGATTATAATTTAAACACCATTTATTTAACCAGTTTTTTCGGATTTTCTAATGGTTTAACAACTTAACCCTTAGATCTTATTATTATGTTTATGTAATGCACACCTCTCCATCCTAAACCTTTATAACGACTCAAAACGTAATTAAACAGGTTATCCAAATCCAAACTTTTTTCAATTTTTTGTTTCAGATTATCAATGCCAGTTCGATAATATTTAGTTACCCTATAATCATATTCATGAATATCAAAATGTATTCTATTCTTTTCCTCATGATAAAGACAAAATCTATGGTTAAAACAAAAATCACCACATTTTTTTAACAATATCAAGCATGACATCATAAATTTCTTTCATATTTAATCCCTTCAAATGTTTATCCAAGCATCTAATTTGAATTGCCATTGCTAAAGAAGTTTCTTCACCGCTAAAACGATTTTTATAACTTCCAATAATTGAAATTTTCTCCATATTATATATAAGCGGTTTCTCTTTAAGCCTTTTTGGATTTGACCTCGGGAAATTTTCTGGATTTTTGTAATTTCTCACTATATGATTGGTGAGCTCGCCAGAGCCCATTTCGTTCAAAAGTTTGGTCATTTCTTGAAATGGCACCTCTTTGTATATATGTTTTACTGTTCAAGCATTTAATTTTTCAATTTTTTTCAAATTTACTTTCGCATGAAATGGGTATTTGCGGCTTCACGAATGCAATACTTTCGCTATTTGCAGGTTTGCGGTGTCCATGTATTTGCTTGTAAATGAGTCTAAAATTACAGCACAATTTTTTGGTAACATTTATTAGCGCAATTTCTTGGCGCAATTTTTTAGCTCAATTTTTGGAAAATGCGCCTATACCATCATATCCTATACTACTAAAATAATCTTTCACTGTGATTTTGCATGACTACTTCCAACAATTTAGCTAGTGTCTGTGTAAAAACAATAGGGAAAGGAAATTTATGCCCAAGCAACTTTCTCCAAAGCACAAAGCCAAACAAAATTGAATCAAAAGAGGAGATAGCGGCTTTGAGCCAATCAAAAGCGCTATTAAACAATGAATAATTTATGCATTAGCCTCGGCACTCTATGTCTTTCATGATTTTTTCCAGAGCTAGGTTTTCATCAACAATTAACATTTATTTAAAAGCTTCACAACCTAGAGTAGGGACGTTTACGAATATTTTTCAGTCGGAGCCCATGTTATGGTCACCTCGTTATGACCACCGGTATTTCTTTGTATTTTGGAATTGTACAGTTTCTTAAAGAGAACACATTAAGCGCTCAATGTGTTTGGAAAGTCTGGCATATACTTCGTCGTACCTTCGATTGCGACAGTTGCGAAGTTGAAGACAAATTTGCTACGAGCTGATTTAAAGTACAACTTAGTTTTTTGAAGAAAATAACTTGTCAAAAATTTTATTATGACCATAATGAGTTGTCATTTGTGGCGGGAAAACAATATATATTTATATTTAACAATACATAGTTTAAAAACGTTTTAAGTGTTAAAAATAGTTTAAAGCTTTTGTCATACAAACTTTGGCCGAGGAGTTAATTTATTCTAATAGCCTTGTTACGTAGAGTTGTAGATTTCAATGACGCTGAATTGTAATTTTGTCAAACTTTAATCAGCGTTCGTGCAAAAGTTCTGCTAGATCCTTAAGATTTCAAACCGTACACCTAAAAATCAATGACTGAACTTTCTTTTGCCAAAATATCAGAGGATTTGGGTCACTACCGGTCAGCTTTTTTTCTCGCTGAATTTAGATTATTTTAGACTTTTACGTGATAGAGGAAAGTGCCTAGTTCACTCACAAAAGAGCAGAGATGAAAATAATTGCTATGTTTTGACCAAGGAAGAATCATTGTGTTAAATTATAGTGAAGAACGTTTTGCAGCTATGGAAATTTCTGTTTAGGGAGAAGCTGATCACGAAAAGGGTAAAATTTCAAGTCCTCTCGTGGTGAAATCCGAGCTTTTAGTAGGGTGACTCACGCCGTGTGACGAATAGTTCCTTTCGGACTTAGACAATGTTCGACTTGCAATCGCAATAGGTTTTTCCACCTCGTCCATGAAGCTGTGATTATACTGCACCAACTCCATGGTCTGATGCATCGGTGTCTAACACAAACTTCCCCTCTCTGGTCGGGTAGGCCAAGACTCTACCGGACGAAAATAAACCTTTCTGGCTGTCGAAACCCAGGTGACATTGCCCTGTCCAATCAAATTCTGTCTTTGCTTCTGTTAGCTTGTACAGTAGGTGAGCTATGGTTGAAAAATAAAGGATGAAACGGCGGTAATAAGAGGCAAGTACAAGGGAGCTTTTGACCTCCGTGCTGTTTTCTGGAACGGGCCATGCGCGAACTTGTTCTACATTTCCAGGAACTACAGTGGTGCCTTCTTCTGTGACAATATGACCAAGAAGCGAAACCTGTTTCTGGTAGAGAAAACACTTCTTCGGCTTAAATCTAAGTGCTGCATAGGTAAGTCGCTTAAACACCTGTTTTAGCCGCCCTAACTCTTCCTCGAATGTGCGTCTCATGAAAATCAGATCATCAAGGTAAATCAAGTACATTTTCCAATGTGGACCCTTCAAGACAAGCTCCATCAACCTTTCAAAAGTACTTGGTGCATTACAGAGTCCGAATGACATCACATTCCATTCATACATGCCGCTTGTGGTTACAAATGCTGCCTTTTCCTGGGTAGATGCAGCCATTGCCATTTACCAGAAACCACAGGCAAGATCGAACATGGAAAACCATCTTGAGCCACGTAGAGCAGCGAGTGAATCGTCAACTTGAAGGCATCCTTCACTGTTGCTCCATTCAACACACAACCTCTGACTATTATCCTTTTAGTCACCAGCACAACTGGAGAGGACCAGGGACTTGACAATTCTTTCACCTTCCCTTGTTGCAAGAAATCGGTTACAGGTCGTCCGATTTCATCACGTTTCCATGGACAGGTGCGTCGAGGCTGCTGTCGGATTGGAAGGGGGGGGGGGGGGAGAGGGGGTGGGGAATTGCCTGTTTCAATTCTGTGCTGGGCCGTATGTGTGGTGCCCAAGTCCTCCTCGGAAAGGGAGAACGCATGTTGGCAATTTCACTGTAACTCCCGTAGTCTCCCCGTCTCACTCTCAGTGCTCCTTGTAAGAAGTTCTTGCAAGGACTCTAGTAGAGCCCTTTTAAGTGTTTCTTGTGATACATGCTGACTTATTACTTAAGCTTGGTCCACAACACGCTCGTGGTTCCCTTCATAAAGCTTCAGAGAAGTAACATCAATAACCGGCTTAGCTAGAGCAACCACAGTCTCGGCAGCCAAGTTGCAAACTTCGTCAGAAACATTGAAAACGCGCAAAGGAACCAATCTGTCCTCTTTAACATACACCTGAGTCGTTGCAACATAAAGGCCCCTTTGTTGCAAACGTGAGTTGAGACAAAGCTCCAACAATCGCATGCCTCACTGAGAAGCCTTTAGATCTAAATTAGTGCGATGCTTGTGAACAGTAACTGGGACAGTCACCTCAGTGTTAAGTTCAATAATTGTTTATTGTCGCACCACACATCTGGGACTAAAAGGATGGTTCTTAAAATCAGAGCAATCCAAAACTTATCCATTAATCGACACTCGCTTTTTAACAATATCAATATGCGAATCAGCTTCTGACAGAAAGTCCATACCCAGAATTCCCTTATCCCATATACATTTGAGACTTTTTAATACCCAGGCGCACCACAACATGTCCCACAACACGTGTTTTTGCCTGCTTACCATCAGCAAGAGCAGGCCTAGGGTAGCTTAACTCAAACTGAACTTGACACTAGCAGGTAAGGAATCACAAGTGAAAAAATTGAACAAGATGCACCAGTGTCGATCAACCACATAACACAATTTCCTCCAATAAAGCCTGGCAAATAAAGGCCTCTTAAGCTATTGTTAACTTGTGACCTGTCCATGGGGATATCAGGATAAATCTTTTCCTGCTTTGGCGATGATTTTGGAAGAGCGTTGTTCCCATCAGGTCTTGTTGTGGGGTCAACATTACTCTCATTCTCGCATCCCCTTGGCCCGTGGGCGACACCCTGCTGGTGTTTCCCGAACCTAAATCGGCTTGTTACAGAGACTTGTATTTTGGGTAATTATGAAGGTAATGGCCAGACTCTTTGCAGTACCAGCATCGACTGGAATAACGTGAGGCAGGTGGGCTTTGTTGGCTTCCAGGCATGTTCAGAGACATTAACCGGGTGAGCTGATGTATCTGCTGAACCAATTGCTGGAGAGCGACTTGCTGAGTCTCCTGACCTTGTTCATGCAATTGAATGTCATGACATAACATTTCCAACTGAGATTCAAACAAATGAGTCTCCCTGACAACTTCATCCGCAGAGCGAACCTTCGCCGAGCTTCTTCGCCAATCTCCATCCAAGAGACAAAATGCCTCAAGTTCACAAGCAAGTGACGAGGCTTCGTCCATGCTGCATGGTTTGTCTCTGCGTAGTCGCAGCCGATCGTATTCGTCTTTGACAGCATCAATGAAATGTTTGACGGCAAATCGTTCTGATGCAAACGGATTTGCAGAGTGAATTTGGCGAATTGGACTTTGAAAATTTACTTTTGGATCCAAGGATGAATCAGTTGCTGGTGTAAGCGGCTTCTCCGGTTTGAAAGGGTTAGTTGGCGTTGAACAAGTCATCCTTTGGAATCTTAAACCCACGTTTGAGTTTTCCACCATTGTAAACAACACACAAGCAAAAATTCGAAACAGAACCACACAACGTTGAAATTCGGTCAACAAACCATCAAAACGTTTCCATTGACCACAGATTTCTGTTAATTTCGTTTTTTTTCACTGCTGCCACCAATGCAACGCCACAATTTCCACAGTAAACACGGCGTTAAAATCTTTTAATCACAGTTCTACGTGATGCACGTTTCTGACAACTCAACCAAGCACATGGCTCTTGCAACATTTGTCACGTGTCTTACAATAGTTACTTAGAAGGATACCCACAGACAGTCATCTTACGCTACAATATAGTTGAATGGCGATAGAGAATCGCCCATCATTCACTCCTCAACTATATGTTGTAGTCAGTGAATAGTTTTCAAATAATTCATCAGTGTAACCAACACAAGATTACAAGTTCTTTAAAACAAGGCAAATACAGGAACATCCACCACAGTGATGTAGGGGGGTCCTTTTTATCATTACTCGTTTTTTTTTTTTTTTTGCTAGTGTGAACCAGGCTTACATATTGATAAGATATATTTATTGTAATGCTGATAACAGAACTCTTGAATCTGATTGGCTCTCCACATGCTTATTTGTAAAGACCATTTAGCAAGACTAAAACAACTAGGGAGGTAGCAATTTGGTTAATAGAAAGCCTACCGCCACCCCCTTTGTCACAGACCAATTAAAGAGTTTATAAGATGCAACTCGAACGTCAATAAAGCAGTAGATTTGGTATATTTCTTTGCTCTCGCTGTACACGGACTACCACGTCAAATCTCATTATTCCACGCTTAAAGGAGGACGTCAACAAATGATGACAATTTTTTCTCAGTTTCTCTTTTTAAACTTGAACCCAGGCAGTAAGAATCCGCCCTGCAGGAGAATTCACCTACAATAAAAAATTTTAGTGAGTTGGAATGATCATGATGAAGTGATAAAAGAACGCGAATTCGCTTTATGAATAATGTTTTTGTCTTATCTTATCTAAGTTCTTTTGAAGTGTACAGAGTTAAATTTATAAGTACTGACAGAAACACGTGTAACTAACTTTAGCACTGTTTGTGATCACATAAAAAACATTTTGATGATAATATGATTTCAGTGTCTTTAATTTTACTTTACATGACTTTAACCAGAAGTGAAGTTGTCTCAAATGTGTAGGTCTGTCACATTTTCTGATGGATGTAATTAAATGTTGAGTAAATAAGTTTTTTTCTTCCTTTGCATAAACACAAAATTTAACTTTGTATTCATGTAAAGCCATGTTTTCTCGGAGCAAATGTGCTTTCTTAATATAAACTTAATTCGATTTTACGACGGCAATACGACTTCATATTGACGGCTAGTTGGGAGAAAATATATTCTGTAAAGACATAATGCCAAAAGAAAATGAAGGAAAGGGACAAGAGCCAAAGTCCAGTCCAGCAAATACGGAAAAAGGTCAAGAGAACCGACCGAGAAGAAAAAGGATAAGACAACAATGATCGCAAACCGATGATGAACTTATGAATGAAGGACATGAGCGAAACGGTTGTACAATTTCCAATGGTAAACTTGATGCTATTCAAGAGAAGCTTAATCAGGTATATTGCTGTTGATTCCTGAAGTTCAACATCTGCGAGCTAAAATGAAACAGTTGGTGGAAGACAAAGAATCGTTACGGCAAAGCCTCGAGTTCACCCAAGCAGAAGTGAAGGAACTAAAATCGCAAATTAAATCAACAACCGAGGAGCTGGGTGTCGCTAATAACAAGCTTGATAAATTAGACCAGCTAGAGCGCCGAATTATCAAACAAGAATGCTACAACCGTCGCAGCAATGTTAAATTTTTTGGGATCAAGGACTCTGAAGATGAGTCACCAAGCGACACAGAGAGAAAGCCCAGGCTATTCTTGAAGAAAGAAATGCAACTTTCCAACGAGGATCTAGAAGAGATGCAATTTGAACGGGTACATAGAATTCCGACACATCCCATCGCTGGAAAGAGCACTAACAAGGCGAGGCCCATAATTGCAAAAGTATCCTTTTTCAAGGACAAGTAACTCATAAAATCCCACATTAAAAAATTGCCGAAAGGAAGAAGATATGGTGTAGCTGGTGACTTTCCCAACGAAGTGGAAGAGATTAGGAAGGCTTTATATCCGCTTCTCAAAAAAGCCAAACAAAACAAGAAGAAAGCCTTTTCAACATTAAAAAGCTAGTTATCGATAACGTCGTCTATCACGGACCAGAATCTAAGAAATTTCCACTTTACGGACGTATTATGGCAAATGGTTGAACTCTAATATCTAAATAGTTTTGTTTACTGCCTTTATGAAAAGCGTTCGGATCTTTACACTCGCCTCAGACAGAGAATGCCGACTACTGGAATACAGGTAATGTTAAGCGTTAAATGTAATAAATTTGTTTGTCTTTATGGTTTGTGTGTCCCCTTAGTGCTCCGCTTTCACGCTAACGAAATCAACTGCAACAAGCAAACAAAAGTGCTGCATCATTGGCTCATTTGTTTATTTCTGTGATAAATAGCTTGTGGCAAAAATGTATAGCAAATGGAGCTTAAGTTTTTATCTTTGAATGTTAGAGGGTTGAACAAGACTACCAAACGACGCCAACTTCTTAGATGGTTACATCAACAAACTTCTGATGTAATATTTCTTCAAGAAACATATTCGTCTGTACAGATTCTCAAATTGTGGGAAGCTGAATGGGGAGGTAAAATGCTCGCATGCCACGGCTCTACTCACGGCCGTGATTCAAACCTAAAATCAAACCTAAAATCAACGTGTCGATTCGGGACAAAAACGGCAGATACATTGTAAGTGAAGCAGCAATAGATAATGTAAAGCGTATTTTAGTAAATATTTATGCACCAAACGATCAAACGCAACAAATCAAATTCTTTAAAGATCTGTATAATTCCAGGATTCAGTAAGGATGAATGTCAGAAAAAATTAGTCGTTACCATTTGTTGCCACAAAAGAAATAAAACTTTCAATGTTTCAGTATAAAATAATTCACAAGATACTTTACACAAAAAATGTTCTTCACAAAATGAATAAAGTCGAGGATCCTTTCTGTCCTTATTGCACAAATGTGGAGCAAACAGTCACCCATTTATTTGTATCCTGTTATATTGCTGTTTCCTTCTGGTCCGACTTCACTGGTTGGTGCCAGTGCATTTCCAAAGAAACTCTAACTCTAGGCAGGAAAGAAATCAAATCATGTACGGCATCTTGAATAATTGGTCCTCTTGTTCAGCCCTAAACCATCTTATTCTTATTGTTAAATACCTAATCTATTGTAACGCAATAAATAGAGTCAATTTTCGTTTTGCTGATTTTAAAGCGTTATTACATCAAAAAATTGAAATAGAAAAATACATAGCATTCAGCTCAAACAAATGCAGCACTTTTTACGAAAAATGGGCCAGATTTTTAAATTGACAACTAATTTTAATGTTATTGCTTGTATAGTATTTTTGTTTTTTTTTTCTTTGTAGCTTAATAGTTTAAATTGTAATTGTAATTGTAACCTTTGTTGCATGTACTTAACAGTGTAGTGTATATGCCTTGTTTTCTCTCCTCACTTATATTGCATGTAATATTTTATACGAAAGCTCTGTAATGTGTGTTTGACTGTTAAATAAAGTGATTAAAAAATATTATAAGTGGTTCTTGAACAGTGTCAGAAGCTTTGTAAACTCAAATGAAAAGAAATAAACAACACCATCCAACGTGGCATGTTCATTCACAGAAGTAAAATTTTGATCTACGCGCGCCGAACCCATTTAGTACCGTGCTGTCGTGCTTACATGACAGTTTTTGAGCCTATCAGCAACCGTCATTTTGAGACGACAATATCACAAAATAACGTCGTCTCAGCGCAATGCGAAGATCCCCCGGGATCGCGATAATCACATTAATTTTTTTTTCTGAAGTAAAGTTATCTTAAATTTGTATTTTGTTTCTCACATTTGCTACAGTGTGCAGTGTTGAGTAAAATCTGTAAATGTCGTGCAAACATGAAGTTTGATATATGTGCAAATGTGACCAAAGTGAAGCAAATATAATTGTTTACCTCCTTTGGCCACCCTGTAAATCCATTATCCTTGGAGCAAATGTGTAATCTTACTCATATTAACCGGCTTTTCTTTGCCTGTAAATGTCGTGCAAACATGAGATTTGATTCGTGTGCAAATATCACCAAAGTCGAGCAAACATTATATTTTACCTCATTTGTTTACCACGTAAATCTATTTTTCTTGGAGCAAATGTGTGCTGTTACTCATATTTACCGTAGAGTTAAAGTTGTCTGGAATGTGTACTTCCTCCCGCACATTTGCAACGGTGTGTGAATATTGTGTAAATGCGGTATTTACCACGTTTGCTTTGCTTGTAAATGTCTTGTAAACACGGTGTTTGATTTAGGCGCAAATATGACCAAAGTCGAACCACAGGGCGCCCACACAAACTATGTGACCGTTTGTATTTTGAATTTATAGAGGCAATGTATGGGAATATCGAAAATCCTCGTATTATCGTTCTAGATTGCGATAGATATTCTCATTAAACATCAAAATAAACGTAGTTTTACCTTAAATGTTGTGTGTTGTCGTTCCTGAGGTTGAAGACGGCGATTTTAGCCATTTGAAGGGTTCGGCGTTGAACGTTCACTCGAGCGTAATAGAAGAGTGACAAGGGAGGAAAACTTGTTTTGAAAGGGTTCCAGCGCCGGAGCGATTTTTCCCCCAAAAAACGCATCGCTCCGATTTCAAACTTCACAGCATAAAGGTCAAAAGATTTTCGATTCTTCTCGTACCTTCCAATCGAAAATCCATCCAAACGGCCCGGAGCTAGTCCTCGAAGAAAATCAAAATCCCACAGTATTCGAGCGAGTGGAATGCGTAGCAAAATGCTTACGTGCCATTGTCTTATGTCGTCCAATCAGAAAGGGGCAATTAGCGGGACGGTCTGTAGACATTAGACAATGGCACGTAAGCATTTTGCTACGCATTCCACTCGCTCGAATACTGTGGGATTTTGATTTTCTTCGAGGACTAGCTCCGGGCCGTTTGGATGGATTTTCGATTGGAAGGTACGAGAAGAATCGAAAATCTTTTGACCTTTATGCTGTGAAGTTTGAAATCGGAGCGTTGCGTTTTTTGGGGGAAAAATCGCTCCGGCGCTGGAACCCTTTCAAAACAAGTTTTCCTCCCTTGTCACTCTTCTATTACGCTCGAGTGAACGTTCAACGCCGAACCCTTCAAATGGCTAAAATCGCCGTCTTCAACCTCAGGAACGACAACACACAACATTTAAGGTAAAACTACGTTTACTTTGATGTTTAATGAGAATATCTATCGCAATCTAGTACGATAATACGAGGATTTTCGATATTCCCATACATTGCCTCTATAAATTCAAAATACAAACGGTCACATAGTTTGTATGGGCCCCCTGTGGTCGAACAAGCATACTGTTTTACCGCATATTTGGTACCCATGTAAGTATGTGTTTTCTTGGAGCAAGCGTTTGTCTTATCTTCACATTTACTGTAATGGTAAAGTTGTTTCAAATGTGTACATCTTTCTCACATTTGCAACAGTGTATAAATATTGTGTAAATGCGGTATTTGCCATCATTGCCTTATACGCAAATATCGTTCAAACATGAAGTTTGGTTTTGAGCAAATATGACCAAATTTGACAAAAAGTGGTATTTTCTTCACATTTACCACCGTTTGGCTACTATTGTAAATCCGTTTTTTGGTGCAGTGTTAGCCTGTTAAGTTTGGCAGTCTTAGATTAGTATAAAAAGTAGGAGTACTTTTAAACTATCCCGAGAAATATAAAGTAAAAATAAACAATATTTGCAAGCCGTTATTCGCGTTGTTATTTTTCACTGGCACAGCATGAATGGAGAAAGGAAATCCGAGTTCTCCACAGGCGGCAGATAAATTAACTATCCCCATCTAAACCGTGATAATAACGTTAAAATTTGGGAATGGCGGCCATCTTGGATCTCCCGATTTCTTCATAACTTCAGAAAGTTGCAAAACTGACCTAAAACTCATAACCAATAGAAGAAAACAAAAATTGAGGGAAAAAAATGGAAGTTGCCTTGAGAAATGTCATAAGTGTTCACAAAAGTACTACTGTAATACTGTAATAGCTCCCATTTAATCAAAGAGCCTGTGGCATAAATATCCCCATTTCGTATTTCTGTCATAAACTTACACTTGATTTTTAGATGAAAAGTACGACTACACAGTCACTGTGTACACCGGAGACATAAAATTGGCAGGAACTGGTGCCAGGGTGTTTTTTTGAGATATTTGGTAGGATAAAAAACTCAGGAGAAATAGAATTGGTAGGAACCAAGGAACAGTTCGAGCGGGGCAGGTAAGTGATGTTACTTATAAAAATACGACCTTCCGTTTAACAACCAGAAAACAGCTTAGAGAAAAGACTTACTACAACATCAGATTTTAACGATGTCCGTCAATGCTTTCCATCACTGTAGTGGATAGTTTTAACGTATCGCAGGGAATGACTTTATATTCTATGCATGTTTACCGTCTTATTTAGCTGCAAAGAAATCAATGGTTGAGGTCACTTGAGTTTAGTGTGGTAGACTTAGGGGATAGATAGCACGTCTAAAGATGTCTCTTTTGAGGTCCGCTCCGCAAAGAGATGATCTCATATGATGTGGTAGTTAGGACAAGATTTCCCAATGGCGGCCACCTTGGATCCTCCATCTTGAATTCTTTATTTTCTCAAAACTTCAGGAAAGCGCCGAAATGAAGCAAAAAGTAATTAAAACCAATAAGGGAACACTTATATGAGCTAGAAATGTAAAAGTTATGGGAAGAAAGGTGATTTTTTTATTTTAAAAATGGATTTTATATTTTCTGAAAATCCTGCCTTGGTTGCCAAGGTAACATCAAAGTCAGTCAACATTAACCAACGACACCAATTTTTTTTCCAGACAGGCTTCTAAAAGGTTCAGAAGTTCAAGGGTATTTGCTCAAATATTCCGGTTCAAAGTCGCCGCGCGTACAACTCCTCACCCCCTGTGTAGATACGGTTAAGTATAGCAAAAAAAAGAACAAAAAAAAAAAACAACAACAACAACAACAACAAACAAAAAGACAGGTTAACAAAGTTTACTATAGTAAAACTCATAAGTTCGCTTTAACACTTCCCAGATGGTGCTTTGAGGTAAATATGTCAATCTAATAAAAGGAAGATGACAGATGAGAATAAATGAATCTTTTTCTATCAAGAATCTTCTAGAAAAGCAGGATAGAAAAGTATTTAGTAAGGTATCTGGCATAGACCGACACCCTCTAAGGGGACTATTACCCAAGAAGAAAGTATCGACTTACAATTTAAGGAATCAAACAAGTCAGTATCCGAAAGCTAATACAGATAGATTCAAGAACTCTTACGTTAATCGACTAATTTTTAAATACAATTTGGCTATGTAGGTACTTTTTTACTCAAATACTCAATTGTGACATAAGATATGTATTTTTTATCTTATGACTTTTTTATTTTATTATTTATTATTTTATGAAAAAGCTCGTCAGTCCACCCATGTTCCTGGACGCGATGTCACTTCCATTGCGGCTGTTCTATTTCTTATTATCGCAATCCGAAAAGCTGTGAGATTTAGGTTTCTGACACTCTTCCTTCACTTTGAAAGAAAACAATGTGATCTCACTAATAATCTTCTCGTAGCAAGACTGATAAATAGATTACGTGAACGATGACGAAGACAAGCTTTGGCAAGACGTAGGGGAGGACAAAATTTATATTTCCAGTTTACCTCGAATTGAAAGAGAAGTTGTCACGCAAACTGCTGGAAGTCGAAGATTGCGGGCAAAGAAAAGTAAGAGCTTAGAGCTGGCGCGATATTCACTCCATGCATTCACGAATTCCGAAATGCATTTCAAACAACTATATAGACAAGTTGTCAGTGAAATAAACAAAGTGAAGATAAACACGTGATAAACCGTATCGTTTCAGGTAGTGTAATTATAGTAAACTTTGATTTTTTTATTACCGCCGTAGCCAACGCAAGATACCAGACGTGTGTTTACTATGGTAAAGTGAAAAAAGCCGGTCACATTCAAAAAAGGTCTTTACCATAGTAAACTTACCTTTATTACAGCTAAAAAGGCCTATTTGACCTCAACCAATAAGGCTGGTGTAGTGTTTCCTTACCTTGCCCCAAATATTTATTTACTTTGGACAGTAAAAACCAGCATTTTTAAATTCTAATTCAATATTTTATTAAGAAACTTTCGGTCACTTAACGTGGTTTTCAGAAAGGTCCTATAAAGATTAAATATACAAAAGGTTAAAAAATACAATATATAAGAACAAATTACAAACTGATAAAAACAGCAATTCAAACTAGAAGCTGAAACTACAAAGATATCATCGATGGGGTTAACTTCAAATTGAAAAAAAAAAATGATCAAAGCAAAGAAGCTAAAACTACAAAAATTCTTACCGGTAGGGTTAATTAAAAAAAATCTGGCAAACATGTTTCGCTTAAAAGTAGCAATATTCGGTGCATTTCTAGTCTCTCTCTCTCTCTCTCTCTCTCTCTCTCTCTCTCTCTCTCTCTCTCTCTCTCTCTCTCTCTCTCTCTCTCTCTCTCTCTCTCTCTCTCTCTCTCTCTCTCTCTCTCTCTCTCTCTCTAATTCATTCCAGTCTATTAGAGAGTGATGACAAACTCTCTGCTTTCCCCAATTTCTGGTAACACGGGGTAGTCTGAGCATGTCTTTGTTCCTTGTATTATATATTGACACAAAGGCAGGAGAATCGGCGACCTTTTCATTCTTATCGCTGCTTTGTTTCAGTGTGGATACATTTAATGTCACTTTACCAAACTTGGGACGACTGACCATGCTGACGGTCAGACACGACAACGGAGGAAGGCATTCGGGTTGGTTTTTGAGCAAGGTAACCACGCCGTTGTTGTTATTTCTAGTCTGTTGTAATAGCTAGCCCACTTCCTATCACGTCACGTACCCCTTCAGCTTTGGTGACATTATTGAACTGGTTAAAAATTAATTGCAGTAATCACTTCCTTTCAATTTAATTTCTGATCTCTAACTAGCTGTTATGATTCTTCTCGTGCTTAAAACTACCAACCCAGCTACCCTCCTTCACACTTCCTTTCTCCCCTTTATACCGACTTTCATTCGAAGGAGGAAAATCACCCTTAGAGCACCCTTATTTTGACATCAATAAAGCAATAAAGCTACAAAGGTTGCTAGTGAGTCCTATAGCATTATTTTTTTTAATTAAAATGTGATCCAGTAGTATTGAAAGTGAGTCTGTTCTTGCTAATCTAATAACATTGTTACTTTCACCCTGCAGGTTCGTGTGCGAAATGCTAAAAAAGGCGTGGATGTTTCATTCGTGTGCTCATGTTGGATCTTGGACCCTCCCAACAAGAAAACGTTGTTTCCGTCTTAGACTTCTTTGTTCCCGAGTCCGAGGCAATTGAATTACACAATTAGGATGTTTGCTAGGTCTCCATAAAAACATGTAATCTGAAAGTTTTTATGATTTAACTAGACGCATTTTTCCTTTTATAGAAGGAAGAAAATGTCTTCATTTAAAATATTTACCATTTAACCCCGAATTTCTCCTGCTAAAAAATCCCTGATTTCACTGTATTTCTTTGAAAGATGCTCAAATACTTGATAAGGAACATTTTCCCTCAAACGAAATTTTTTTTCTTACAATGCCAGGAGGAAAATGTTTATTACTCACTTCTCCTTGAAAGAAAAAACGTTAATTAAATAATTTCTTCCAAACACACAGTAAGAGCTTGGAAAAATGTGGCCATTTTCTTAAGCTGTAATCAATTTCCATCCTGGCTTTCCCAGCCAGGAGTAATTGTTTTGTTGACAAAAGTGAACTATTATTTTAAAATTTTCATCACCAGAAATAAAACGCAGCCAAATCGAAAGGTCTGCTACTTTGCCCGCTTCACACTGATTTCATTGTGTATATTTATTAGTTATATAACCTGCATCTATGTTTGCTGTAGTTTTAATCTTCTCTCTTCTGATGCTAAACAAATACAGTGCAAATAGTATGAAATTAAGTGATTTAATTTGAATTTATTTGACTTTCTGTTTATGTTAGTGATATTCCTTAAGCGATGTCCGTTTTAATTAATTAAGCGTAGGCGACTGGTAACCCACAGTGACTAAGGGACTATTTCGAACGCCATTAAGTGAATCGACATCTGGCGCGGATCCAGGTTCTTAGGAGAGGGAGTCAGAGAAAGGCAGCGCCCCAATAGGGGGGTCCAGGGGCAACCTGCCCCTTAACATTTTGAAATTTCAAGTCCTTGGAAACGCGATTACCGATCAGTATTCTGTGGCAAACCTAGCGTGTTTTAATCTCTCATTTTTTTAAAGTTAAAATGCCTTTTTTTTTCCCTAAAAATATAACAAAGCTACGTAACATGCAAATATGCATAAATAAAAATTTGATAAAAATATACTACATTTCATTTTATCTCAATTTTGTGTTTCGTCAAAGACGGGATCGACAAGAAGCATTTTTCAGGGATATCTTTGGGAATATCTTTTCTCCCCTAGATCCGCCCCAGGACATACTTTTTGGTCTCAGGACTTTACACGAAAGAAAAGTAGAAAGCATCCAAGAATCCTTTTGTCAACGCCGAATCATTATTTATCTCGTCAGTTACACATAACGACGAAAATAGTACTAAGTAGACCAGGGCAACAGAACAACAAAAAACAAACAAAAACAACAACAAGAAAATATTCTGCGATCTTAAAAGGGCAGGGTCACCTATTTTTATGGTGGCCACTTTGAATAGCTAAAAACATGTTTGCATATAAAGCAAGAAAATATTTAGTAATCGTTTAAAATTAAACTAATAAAATAGTAGCTAGCTAGTAACAAAAACTAGCCATCAATATATAAACTATAAAGTACAAATGAAATAAAATTTTTGTTTACTATAATATTTAGGCAATTCATTGGTTTCTATGATAAATCTTGGTAGGCATTTGGTATAAGATATATGTAGAAAAGGAAAACTTTCAAAATAGCTAAGTAGCTTACAAAAGCAATATTCAACTGTGATTCCTATTATGACGGTGTAAAAGTTGAAAGAGTTTTTATTGATAAAAATTCATAAAGATATTTTATTATCCATTGTACACACGTATATGGAACGAATATAACTATATTCTTTTACAGTCAATTCCCGCCTGCGGACAACTCGTTGTTACCCTGATAATACGAACAGCAGCTAAATCCCCAGCAAAAATCACGGCAAAAATCACGGACGTTTGACTAAAAAACATTCTTCCTATTACGGGCTCTCGCTATTAACTCGAGGTCCCGAGGATGTCCACAATAAGGGAGTTGACTGTATTCGGAAGAATTATCATTGTTTAATATTGTTCATAATACTGATATTTATCTTACAAGTAAGTAAATAACCTCAACCTCATTCGTCAATTCAAGTTCCTCAATTTAGCGAACACCCAAGGTGCCGACTAAACTTATTCGTGGTTCTTTTAAGGCGTTACGGACGTTTGACTGAAGTGCTTTGATAAGATGCCAGTTGTAAAAGAATTTTGGAGCAAGAAGTTTTGCAAAAAGTGTAAAATTGAAAAATTTGCTTTTCTATACATCATTAGTTCTTTCCGCAAAACGTTAAACAGTAACGTTAAACAAATTAGTTTACATTGCGATGAGTTGCTGAACTTGTATCTCGTTCCGAACATTTTTTCCTGTATACTACATTGTAACCTATTAAGTAATATATTGTTGGCCATTGTTGTCGTTGTCTTGAGATTGTAATAATAATAAAAAATGGATAAAATGTTACGAAGCAAGGTCTATCTCTCCAGCACCTTTGCCTTCCTAAAGCCAAACAAATTTCCAAACGTTCAAACTCTTAGTCGTCAATAGGCACGTCAGGCGTTAAAATGGAATGTTGTTCCGCTAGCACTAATGACCACCACAGAAGGCAAAAAAAAAAAAAAAAAATCTTAGACCACAAGGGGGAATCGAACTCACGGCCTCCGGATAAAAAAAGTCAATTTTTTTTTTTGCCTCATGTGTTCTCCTTCAGCGCTTCAACATGCATCGCAGAGCTAATTCTAGCAGCCATTTTAAGGTTTAAAGTAAGCCGATTAATTATCCGTTTGCAAGGTTTGTTTTTAGTCCAACGA
Source organism: Pavona decussata (assembly GCF_977016875.1). NCBI lineage: Eukaryota > Metazoa > Cnidaria > Anthozoa > Scleractinia > Agariciidae > Pavona > Pavona decussata. Next base: position 601,601 of record NW_028145705.1, read on the forward strand.
GTTCATGATAGTTTTGTCTCTAGCTTAACGAGTTCATAAAATGCAGTACATGACAAAAGTTTCTACTTATTCAATGACACGATAAAGCTAAACTACAGCAGTAAACAGTATGGGTTCTTTAAACCAACGTGGTTATTATAGTTTATTAAGCAAATAAACCCCTTCAGGCGGCTGGTATGTCGGCTGATAATGTCCGCGGCTGAGAGATTGTCCGAAAAATGGATATTTGGCCGAGAAGCGAAGATTCGAGGGCAAATGTGAAATTTTGAGGACAATCTCTCAGACAAGGACACTATCAGCCGACAAACCAGCAAGCCAGAAAGGGGTTTATTTATTTTTTAACCCTCCTCCTTTTGATTGGTTTACGGAAACTTTATTTTCACTGTGATTGGACCAAAACTTGACAAACTGACTCAATTTTCGTAGGATATTCTATTCGCAACTTTCTACACCTTTTAAGTATGTTTTGTTGACATTTTTGTACTTTGCGGAACATTTGCGACCAGCTTTTTGCTGTAAACATGACTGGACATCTACAAAACGAGTTTGTTTTTCTTCCATGTAAAATAATAAAGATGAAAAGGTGAAACTCTTGTGCTGGCTTTTTTTCGCTTAATTTTTTCTTTTTAATGAAAATAATACGAGGGCAAATATAGACAAAGGCTGGAGTAATTGCGTGATAACCGTCTTGTGAATTTGCACCACGTGACGTAAAGTACCCAATAAAATCCCGCAAAAATTAATGGGTGGGTTATAAGTAACCTTAACTGTATTATGGCGGCAGTACTGAAGGTGAATATATGGACTGATCTTAGATTCAAGAGAACTTATCACGACCTCTGGATGAGGGTTTTAGTTTCTAAGGAAACTGTGATACGTTGTCGGGGGAGAGTGGAAAGGGATAGAGAGAAAGGCTGATTATTGAAATGCCAGAACTTGAATCTCTTTACGGAGGCCAAACCACCTGATCAGTTCCGTTGATCTGAACCAGACATACCAAGATTATAAGTGCTATTGCTTGAGAGGACAGTAGTTTACAACTCTTTATGAAGATTAGGCAAGAATCTTGAACCCATGGGATGAACAGACGCAATGAAACTTAACCTGTTTAAAATATATCGCTTTTTTATAATGGCTTCTGTACACATTTTTTTGCTTTCTATCTTTATCAACCGATCTTAACTTTTCATTAGTATCATTTTAAATGTTGTAACCGTTTATTTCCAAACTAACTTAGCTTTTTGCAATCCGTAAAGAAGGTTAGTTTTGTCTAACCGAAATATTAAGGGACTGAATTACGCTTTTTAGCTGTCCGATCATTTGGTCTAACGTTTTGTTCAACATTGCTGATCCTGATCTACACCAAGATCCGGCTTCACTTTGCGACTTTTTGTACAATTGGTCCTTTCATTATTCAAAAGCTACTTTAAAAGAATGTTAGGTAAACCTGCTAACAGGAGGTGTTAGTGCTCTATTAACAATACACAACCACACGACTGGTTACGTCAAGATGAGTGTTATCCCACATTCATAAACATACACCCCATTGGCTGAGGAATAACAACTGTAAATTTATAGCTACTATTTTTGGGAAACTACATTTTGGCAGATGTTGGTTTGTCTGCAGGATGATCTAAAAGTTCCTTACGTTATTTGACTGAGGTAAAACTATTTTGGCTTGTATTTGAGAGGCAATCAACCTATATTTATTGGGGCTATTGGCCAGACGGGAGGCTTTTTGACTTCTTAGAAGAAATGGGTCGCTTTCTATTCTTGTGTTTCGTGTCGATGGCTTGTGTAATGTCAGTTCCAGTTCGATCAGAAGGTGAGAGAATTTTTTTTGCGTTGAATTAAACCCTTATTTTCTTATATTGATTTTTATTTTACATTAAACAACATTTAATTCCATTCTGTTAAGGGTTTTAAAGCAGAGCTCTTTGGCCACTATGGCTGTAAAATTCTTCAAACCACAATATACTTGCCTCCGGAACGTCCCATAAGCACTAATTTCAAATTTTCGACACGTCATCGCTCTTTTGTATTTTCGTGACGCAACAGAAGCCATCAGCTATTTGCCTAGTGCAACGAACCTCTTGTCAAACTAGGGGATACTTTATTGGTACCTTGAACACTGAAGTCTAATAGGTGACTATTCGATACGAATGTGAGGAGTCCTTAGGGAAAATAATCGTTCAAACCTCAAAAATGCGAGAGTGAACATTAATAGAAAAAATGCGTCGTAAACCGTGAGACTGTACAATATCAATAAATGTAAATTATTTCATTAATTATCATTGGGAATTAATTTTTTATTGGAGACTTAAAAGAAATGAAGTCAATAACTTTCCACTTGTAATGAGAATCATTCTTCAAAATAAATTCAATTCCAAAGGCTAGCTGCCCAAACACTGTTGGATCATACAGCTGTTCTTGTAACCCTGGATACGTTGGGGACGGAAACAATAGCTGCATGCAGGCCTGAAGGCAAGACTTTACATTTCCTTTACATCATTTAAAGTGGATACTGTTAATGGCGAGTAATACGCTGCAGTTACTTGAAGATAGTTGCTATGTATTCGCCATAAAGCCAAGCGACCATTTTTTTCCGGGGGAAGTGAGGGAGGAGGGGGGTACTATGGGATTATAAAACAATAGTCCGGCACCAGTTCAATCAGGGTCACCCAACGGTTCTTTTCGGTTAAAATTTATTCGAATAGCCTTAAAGGGCCCTAGTCAGCCACACCTTTGTTTTTGTTTATATGCGAGAGTTTGGCTATAACATTTCATTCGGAGCATGCCGAAATGAACGAAACCACTGTGAAACTACTGAAGATAATGAAGCGTACTTTCAGGAACCCAACTTACAGTAAAGCAATGAGATTTTGTTTCACCATGCATTATCAATAATTTCGATGGCATCGAAAATGGCGGAGGCTGACTAGGGTCCTTTAATGGCCTCAAAAGTTCGGGCATAAAGGAAATGTACGGTTTGACATGGCGAACTATTACAGTCGAGCCTCCCGTAAACAAACATCAATGGGGCCAGAAAAAGTGTCCGCTTAAGAGAGTTGTCCCCTCATAGGAGGTTAAACGTGTAGTTTGTACGTAGCTGACCAAGTGCCCGCTACGAAAGGGGGCCGCCTACGGGAGGTGTTCGTAAGTGGAGGTTAGGTGCTTTTCTGGACATAAGTATGCTAATTGATCAAGAATATCGCTTGATCGTGTTAATTAAAAGGCACCAGTAATAATCCGTGCACACGATTTTGAAGTTTAAGGAGAATGTTAATTTGGGTCTCATCTGTAGAGTCCCAAGCAATACAACAATAGGTAAAGGAGGGTTCAATTCAATGACCAATAAATATCAATTAAGTTAAGCCTGTTTAAGAAAGGTCCATTCTTTTTTAGAATACGTACGTTGTGAGTTATTGTCTTTCTTGATCCAATACACATAAAGTCCGTTAAGATCCATCCATCCATCCATCCATCCATCCATCCATCCATCCATCCATCCATCCATCCATCCATCCATCCATCCATCCATCCATCCATCCATCCATCAATAGTGACTCAGTTGTTTTTTAGATAGCCGGTGACTCGAGTGTCTATGTCCCGTTTCATAGAATGCCAAAACTACGCAAGGCTAGACAGTCCTGACAGAAAGGTGACGTACGTAAGTAGTAGATCGTTTTCACTCATGTGACCAAATCCTTGACTACCGTTGCTACGCCGCCATATTGGTGTAGCAAAATTGTAAAAAAACTAGTAGCGGCGCTTGCGAAGAACATGGTTTTCTCTCTAATAATTGGCTGTGGCAGGAAAAGTGGACGAGATTAAAGGATATACTTTGCAAGGGTGCCTTCCATCGTTACAAATCAAGGTGAAAAAGTCCAAGAATTGTCAGAGAAGAGAAGATCGCGCTGGATTCGAGCGATAAGTCGTGACGACCTCACCGAAAAGATCATAGAGCACGATTGTGTTTGCGAAAAGCACTTCCTTTCAGAAAGGGCGGCTTAAGGACGGTGCCTACTATTGTTACTGCGCATACGTTCTGCGCATCGCGAGATACTCGGGTTTCCTATGGGTGGTGTCTACTAATACAGGAATATTTTTGCGCCGTTTAGAACTATACGGATAAAGCAGAACTTACCAAATGCTTTTGGTATCTCAAAAGAAAATTGGGGGTAACCATGCATTTTTCAGAGATAATTAAGCTTCAATTTAGGAAAAAATCCCATACATTGCTTTATATTTTTGCGTTTTTTAGAGATATTATTGCTTAATTATCTCTGAAAAATGCGTGGTTACCCCCAATTTTCTTTTTGGATTCCAATAGGCCTTGCTAAGATCTGCCTTTCTCGCATAGTCATAAACCGCACAAAAATACTTCGGTATTAGTAGGCACCGTCCTTAACGCTGGTATAAATTTAATATTGACTAGGTTCCAACGTTACATTTGGGACACAAGAAAGTTTCGCTTGTAAACGCGTAACCTAATTTTCGTTAAATTACACACCGGAAAATTTTAATGACTTATGCGCGCTAAGTCAAAACTCAAAGACTATAAATCGTATAAACAAGCTTAAACTTCTACACTATCCATTAAAAAGAAGGTAGCACCATAGCACAAATAATAATAGAGATAGAGGCAAATAAATGCAACCGCTTGTGAACGCGTAGCGCAATTTGCGTTAAATTACACGCCGAAAATTTCCAATTACTTGTGCGTGCAACGTCAAAACTCAAAAACTATAAATTGTATGGATAAGATTAAACTATTGCTGAATTTGGAAAACAATACACTGTGAATTAAAAAAGGTAGCTGCATATGTCAAATAATGAGAGAGATAGAGGCAATTGAATGCAAAAGCTTGTGAACGCGTAAGCCAATTTTCGTTAAATTACACACCGGAAAAATTCAATTGCTCGTGCGCGCTAAGTTAAAACTCAAAAACTATATATTGTATGAAGAAGCTTTAACTTTTGCTGAATTAGAAAAAACAATACACTGTCCATAATTATAAGAGAGATAGAGGCAAATGAATGCAACCGCTTGTGAACGCGTAACCCAAATTTCGTTAAATTACACACCGGAAATATTCAATGACTAGTGCGCGCTAAGTCAAAACTCAAAACCTATAAATCGAATGAAAAAGCATAAACTTTCGCTGAATTTGAAAAAGAATGCACTGTCCGTTAAAGGAAAAATAAACAGCATAAAACAAATAATGAGAGAGATAGAGGCAAATGAATGCAACCGCTTGTGAACGCGTAACCCAATTTTCGTTAAATTACATGCCAGAAATATTCAATGACTTGTGCGCGCTAAGACAACACTTAAAAACTATATATTGTATGAAGAAGCTTAAACTTTCGTTGAATTTGAAAAAGAATGCACTATCCAATAAATTAAAAATGAACAGCATAAAACAAATATTGAGAAAAATAGAGGCAAATGAATGCAACCGTTTGTGAATGCGTAACCCAATTTTCGTAAAATAACATGCCAGAAATATTCAATGACTTGTGCGCGCTAAGACAAAACTTAACAGCTGTATATTGTATGAAGAAGCTTAAACCTTCGTTCAATTTGCAAAAGAATGCACTGTCCAATAAATTAAAAATGACCAGCATAGAACAAATAATGAGAAAAATAGAGGCAAATGAATGCAACCGCTTGTGAACGCGTAACCCAATTTTCGTTAAATTACACACCGCAAATATTCCAAAAATTGTGCGCGCTAAGTTAATACTCAAAAACTATATATTGTATGAAGAAGCATAAACTTTCGCTGCATTTGAAAAAGAATGCACTGTCCATTAAAAGAAAAATGAACAGCATAAAACAAATAATGAGAGAGATAGATGCAAATGAATGCAACCGCTTGTGAACGCGTAACCCAATTTTCGTTAAATTAAACACCGGAAATATTCAATGACTTGTGCGCGCTAAGTCAAAACTCAAAGACTATATATTGTACGAAGAAGCTAAACATTCGCTGAATTTGAAAAAGAATGCACTGTCCATTAAAAGAAAAATGAATAGCATAGAACAAATAATGAGAGAGATAGAGGTAAACGAATGCAACGGCTTGTGAACGCGTAACCCAATTTTCGTTAAATTACACACCGGAAATATTCAATTGCTTGTGCGCGCTAAGTTAAACCTCAAAAACTATATATTTTATAAACTATATATTGTTTAAACTTTCGCTGAATTTAAAAAAGAATGCACTGTCCATTAAAACAAAATGAACAGCATAGAACAAATAATGAGAGAGATAGAGGCAAATGAATGCAACCGCTTGTGAACGCGTAGCGCAATTTGCGTTAAATTACACAACGGAAATATTCAATGACTTGTGCGCGCTAAGTCAAAACTCAAAACCTATAAATCGTATGAAAAATTTAAACTTTCGTTGAATTATGATTAGAATACACTATCCATTAAAAAGAAAATAGCACCATACCACAAATAATAAGAGAAATAGAGTCAAATGAATGTAGCCGCTTGTGAACGGGTAGCGCAATTTGCGTTAAATTACACGCCGGAAAATTTCAATTACTTGTACGCGCAACGTCAAAATTCAAAAACTATAAATCGTATGGAAAAGATTAAACTATAGTTGAATTTGGAAAAGAATACACTGTGAATTAAAACAAAAAAGTTGCCGCATATGTCAAATAATGAGAGAGATAGAGGCAAATGAATGCAAGAGCTTGTGAACGCGTAACTGAATTTTTCGTAAAATTACAAGCGAAAAAATTCAATTACTTGTGTGCGCAACATCACAACTACAAAACTATAAATTATTTGGATAAGATTAAACTATTGCTGAATTTAAAAAAGAATACACTGTGAATAAAAACATAAAAGTAGCCGCATATGTCAAATAATGAGAGAGATAGAGGCAAATGAATGCATGTGAACGCTTACTGAAGTCAATTTTCGTTAAATTACACACTGGAGAAATTCAATTGCTTGCGCGCACTAAGTTAAAACTCAAAAACTATATATTGTATGAAGAAGTTTAAACTATCACTGAATTTGAAAAAGAATGCACTGTTCATTAAAAGAAAAATTAACAGCATAAAACAGACGATGAGAGAGATAGAGGCAAATGAATGCAACCGCTTGTGAACGCGTAACCCAATTTTCGTTAAATTACACACCGGAAATATTCAATGACTTGTGCGCGCTAAGTCAAAACTCAAAACCTATAAATCGTATGAAAAAGCTTAAACTTTCGTTGAATTCGGATTAGAATATACACTATCCATTAAAAAGAAAGTAGCACCATAGCACAAATAATAAGAGAAATAGAGGCAAATGAATGCAGCCGCTTGTGAACGCGTAGCGCAATTTGTGTTAAGTTACACTCCGGAAATTTCAATTACTTGTACGCGCAACGTCAAAACTCAAAAACTATAAATCGTATGGAAAAGATTAAACTATTGTTCAATTTGGAAAAGAATACACTGTGAATTAAAACAAAAAAGTAGCCGCATATTTCAAATGAAGAGAGATATAGAGGCAAATGAATGCTAGAGCTTGTAAACGCGTAACTGAATCTTCGTAAAATTACACGCCTGAAAAAATTCAATTACTTGTGCACGCAACATCGAAACTAAAAAACTATCAATTGCTTGGATAAGATTAAACTATTGCTGAATTTGGAAAAGAATACACTTTGAATTGAAACAAAAAAGTAGCCGCATATGTCAAATAATGAGAGAGATAGAGGCAAATGAACGCAAAAGCTTGTGAACGCGTAAGTCAATTTTCGTTAAATTACACACCGGAAAAATTCAATTCCTTGTGCGCGCTAAGTTAAAACTCAAAAACTATATATTGTTTGAAGAAGTTTAAACTTTTGCTGAATTTGAAGAAGAATGCACTGTCCATTAAAAGAAAAATTAACAGCATAGAACAAACAATGAGATAGATAGAGGTAAACGAATTCAACCGCTTGTGAACGCGTAACCCAATTTTCGTTAAATTACACACCAGAAATATTCAATTGCTTGTGCGCGCTAAGTTAAAACTCTAAAACTATATCTTGTATGAAAAAGCTTAAACTTTCGGAGAATTGGAAAAAAATTCACTGTCCATTAAAAGAAAAATGAACAGCATAAACAAATAATGAGAGAGATAGAGGCAAATGAATGCAACCACTTCTGAAAGCGTAACCCAATTTTCGTGAAATTACAAACCGGAAAGATTCAATGACTTGTGCACGCTAAGTCAAAACTCAAAACCTATAAATCGTTTGAAAAAGCTTAAACTTTCGTTGAATTCGGATTTGAATACACTATCCATTACAAAAAAAAATTGCACCATAGCACAAACAATAAGAGAGATAGATGCAAATGAATGCAACCGCTTGTGAACGCTTAGCGCAATTTGCGTTAAATTACACGCTGGAAAATTTCAATTACAAGTGCTTGTGCGCGCAACGTCAAAACTCAAAAACTATAAATCGTATGAAAAAGCTTAAATTTTCGTTGAATTCGGATTAGAATACACTATCCATTAAAAAAAGTGGCACCATAGCACAAATAACAAGAGAGATAGAGGCAAATTAATGCAACAGCTTGGTACACTGCGCGCAACGTCGAAACTCAAAAACTATAAATCGCATTGAAAAGATTAAACAATCGCTGAATTCGGAAAAGAATACAGTCTGGATTAAAAAAAAAGTAGCAGCAGACGTTAAATAATGAGTGTAAAAGCTTGTCTATAAAACGAGATAACAAAAGATATCTGTGGATTCGACCGGAGGTAAACAATCAGGCTGAAAGTGTTTCCCTTCGATCAACACTGGATCGATTCCGATTGTGGATATTTTCTGCAAATATCGATCTCTGACCGGAAAATCCAGCTTATTTGCATTTTCAGAATTCGGAAAAGAATATGCAACCTTCGAATTATCCTCGGAGCTTGATTCGCTTTTGTTTAAATCCATTTTTAATAGTGGGAATATCAATTGCAGTTGTGACCTACCAATGACGTACTACGAAATCAAAAGTGGTACACCAATATGGCGGCGGGCCAATGCGTGACCTCACGTGAAAACGATCTATATCTTGCAGAGTGATAATGGACTTGGTCCTGGTTGGTATTGATTTGAAGGCGCAGCAGGTACAATAATGGCTTCATCATGTCCACACTCAAAACGTTGTGGCGCTCGCCTTCCTGGTTGGTTGAAAGGAGGTCATCCCAGTGTTGCGGATGGACAAAGTAAGAGAAGGGTCTGCTTTTGCGGATACCACAATTGTTGTCTCTTTTCTACTACCATCAAAGTTAGGAACTGTAGTTCATTCTATGTGTATTACCTTGATGGTACCCCTTTAAATAGAGCTAAACTCCGCTACTGTGGCAGTGATTAAACACGTGAACATTCCAATCTCGAGAAAGTAAAAACTTCATTTTTTAGAATTGAACTGTTAGTCTGGAACTCATTACCTTAAGATGTAAGGGCCATGGAAGTTTCTTAGAAAATAAATTATCAATGTAATGCAATAGCTATAGCATTGTACATTTTTTAACTTTCTCTTTAAATTTACTAGTCTTTACAATGACAGTTATATTTTATATTTTTAATCCTTCTATAATCCTTAATATTGGTGTTACCTTTTGCTTCCTTTACAGCTAATGTTCTAATTCAGTTACAACTTCATTTACCACGATATTTGCAATTCCTTTGTTTTCTATCCCAGCCTCGATTAGCCAGCTTCATGCGGGAGGAAGAATTAGATTTTCTTGTGCCATGTGACGTGATCAAATTTTGCTGTTGGCATTGAAACGATCGGGCCTGAAAATGTTGAGCGAGTTTAGGTTCGTTTCAGCTGAGATTACTTACTAAAATGTTACCAATTTTTAGGAAATAAAATGAAATGAGATATTATATTTTAAGCCTGGTAAATAAAATAATTAGTTTTTTATTTAATTTCAGCGAGCACCACAGGCATGCAGGATACTTTTCGCACGAGTCTCCTGTTGCTCCGTGATAGAGTATCTGAACAATTAATTTGGCGGGGTAGGCGGAAACAGTAGCGAAAAGGATTCGCTATATACGAAGTTGGGATTTAGAATGTCAATGTTTATTTGTTTAATTTTAAATATAACCTCTGAGCTGTGTTCTGTGTTTTTGTAATTTTTTGCTTGGTTGTGATTATATATATATTTTTTTCCTTTCCTGCTTATAAAGGAATCAAATCTGTTTAATTTTTCCAAAAGTAATTTATTGTTACCGAATTTGCGAGGTCTTGAAAATTCCTATGGTTTTAGTTACTGCATTTTGTAAATTTATACTATTCCAAAATTGTTAAGAAAATTGCCAAAAAAAAAAAATGAAATGTAAATAATTAGTTCAAGTAGGAAAATGAAAGATGATGATGATGATAATGACGATGATTTTATCAATTGCTTAGTCGTTCAGAAGGCAGCATTTTGTAAGATACTTTAACTAAAGGGCATTAGATTATCACTAACAAAGCCATCATCGTAAGAAGTTGTATTGCTATAACTGCAATGTTGTATGAATATCTCTTGATTATGAACTTAACATAAGATAAGTAAAAATAAAACTAAACATAAAAAGCACATGTAGTTTGTCAATTGGTCAACAAGAGAACGGTATAGCTAGTAAACACAGTTTGAATTTAGGGCTCTAAAAAGTTGAAGGTGATAAAATTATTTACTGGTCTGAGCAAGCTCAGAAACGAGGACTTAGACTTCGGGTGGTCACACATTTCCCTCCAGATCACTCACGCGAAAGGGACTGTACTGAATTATGCAAGTTGAAAAAGATAACTAGAGGGGATTTGCGAGAGTACAAAAGGAACTACTAATGTTTCTCGCGTTGTAATAGGATACACAATAGGCACGAGTTAGAACAAGCTTAGCCTTAAGCCAACAATAAATGAAAATGTGGACCTCCCGCCCTCCATACTTCCTGGCAGCACCTGGAAAGTGCTAACAAATCCGTCAGACAACCCCGGGTTGGGTTCGGCAACGAAGGACAGGGGAGGTTCTTTAGACGCTGTTGGTAATCCAGCTAGGAGTAGGTTACTCGGAGTATGAAAACCCCAGCTATGGATTAAATGGTCTTTTATGGGGGAAAAGAACTGAATAATACGACTGGGTCAAGGGCCATGCAGTTTGCGGAGAGAGGGTCGCGCAGGGCTCGATGGGAAGGACGCTGCAATCCCACAATGAGCATGTACACCAACCTAGTCCCCTGGGTCATCGCAATATTCAAATTGGCGGTATAGAGAAGACCCTGGACCACGATGCGAAATATTCCACTGATTGTGGAGAATTTTGTTACGTGAAACAATGATTTTCAAAAACCATTTCGTCCCATACATTGTTCGCCAACGTCGCACCGAACCCGTTCATTTTACTAGAAACAGTACTCAGTACTCGTTCCGTATCCGGGGGAGTTGCAATGTCTGGGCTCGGGCCCATATTTATACTAATGGATACTACGAGACACTTAACCAGATACCTGGAGCTGTTTTTTCCAAGTTCGTCCCACATGGATTATGAGTTTCTTGTACAAATACGGCGATTCTACTATAGTAAGGACTTAGAAAACTAAAAACAAAAAAAAAAAAAAAAACATCCGGAGGTGTATACTGTCTATGATATTAAAATATTAAAATATTTCGGCCTTTGACTACTTTTATCGCAAATGCTGAGCACAAAAAAAGAAATAATGCAGAACAACAGCTGCTCTTTGGAATAGCTGGATTAAAACTTCAATATTCGATTTCATGTTAAAGCTGTTGTCAAAACGGTAAAACGGTTTATCAGCGAATATTGCGAACCATGTCAAGGAAAGACTCCAGCACTATTTTCAATTTCTGATCAGCACCTGCCTACACCTAAGTAAATATTTTTTAGCTAGTGGAGGCAATTAGTAAACTTTGGCTCAGCAACACTCGGTCTGACGTCAACAAGCACAGTAATTGTAAAGACTCAAATGTGTAGCGTTGTCAAATGTCAATTAAACTCGCTTCTACTGTCACTTTTATGCTAAATATAAACTTTTTATCTGGTTCTGTTAGCTTCTTCATAAAAAAAAAAACCTCCATATTTTCCATGAGAATCATAATTAACACATCAGGGTGCAAAGTGGTACCGATAGGAGGGCTTTATAACAACACGAACATGATTTGGTTGTTAAACGTTTTACAATAAGTTCTTATAGATATTCCATTTTGCTGCCTTTGTTTAAATAAAATGGAAATAATTAGAAGAATTCGATCTTTAACTGGAAATTATTGAGTAATTGTCCATTACCGACGTCAAAACGCAGACAAAATGCAAATAATTCAAAGTATATTTTTTTCCTGAACGTCCAGAAGACTCGTTTTCTATGTTTTCCTTTAACCATGTAAGGTGGTTACCTAAAATTTGTTGAGGCTCTTTTCATTTCTGTTAAATGAAAAAAGGGATAATTTTCTAACAAGTGCTAACGATCAAAACTAGTTGAACGTCTTATTGCATGACTGGAGAACAAAAAATTGTGAAAAATTAATTGTGGAATTGTAAAGTTCACCTTAGTTGATTCGGATGCTAATCGATTGTTTGGCGGCAAGAAATTTCTTTCTGTGCAAATATAGAATAAAATAAGAATACATAATAAAACATTTTAGTTACCAGTGAAATAATAAATAAAACAATAGGTTTGGATCTGTGATCAACAATTGACGAAAAGTGATAGCTCTGCAGGATGTTAGACAAACTAGAATTCTGCCTTTTTTATATGCAAACTACCAAAGTATTTATGTTGCGGGGACACTCACTCAATATTTGAAAAAGCTACTTCAAATATCGTTAACTGTTTCCAAAATCCTGTTTATAATATCCAGTCTTCATAAGCGATATTTCTGTAGACTAACACAGGTTTATCTGTTCGCATTCTTTAGCTGAATTTTTTAAGTCGCAGAATTTATATATTTATTAACTTATAACTATTTCTTTTAAAACAGGTTCCTTTTCCGGTCTTTCCGTTTGGCTTTCCGAATTTGCCAGCTGGTTCTATTTTGCTCTTAACGACAGTTTCCGTCCCTTCGAACCCACGAGCGATTATTTGTTTTGATGCCGTTCTTTTCTTCTTGTCCTTCCTTCCTTTTGTTCTCTTTCTTTTAATCTGAAGCCTGCTTACATAAACACCCCGCAGCAATATGTGTTCAATATGTACATTCTCCTTACTCCTCTGTGCTTATTTTTTGTGGCACCAGGTAGGAGAATTAAGAACATCTTATCTTTGGTATCTTAGTATCATCACCAGCCTACTCGTACGTAAATATATTTTTGTAACAAGTGGCGGCAATTAGCAAACTTTGGCTTAGCAACACTGGGCTTGACGTCAACAAGTAGACTAATAGCAAAAAATTAAATGTGTAATATTGTCAAATGTCAATAAAACTCGCTCCTACTGCCAGTTTCATGCTAAACATAAACTTTTAATCTGGTTATGTTAGCTTCTTCGTTTTCTTTTCTTTCCTTTTTTTTTGTTAATAAAAAATAACATATTTTCCATGAAAATTATAAGTAACACATCAGGGTGCAAAGTGGTACCGATCGGAGTGCTTTATAATTATACGAAATCATAATTATAAAGACTCAAATGTGTAGCGTTGTCAAATGTCAATTAAACTGGCTTCTGCTGCCACTTTTACGCTAAATATAAACTTTTTTTATCTGGTTCTGTTATTTCTTCTTTTTCTTCATTTTTTTTTTTTTCATAAAAAAAACCCACCATATTTTCCATGAGGATCATAACTAACACATCAGGGTGCAAAGTGGTACCGATCGGAGGGCTTTATAATAACACGAACATGATTTGGTTGTTAAACGTTTTACAATAAGTTCTTATAGATATTCCATTTTTGCTGCTTTTGTTTATATAAAATGGAAATAATTAGAAGAATTTGATCTTTAACTGGAAATTATTGAGTAATTGTCCATTACCGACGTCAAAACGCAGACAAAATGCAAATAATTCAAAGTATATTTTTTTCCTGAACGTCCAGAAGACTCGTTTTCTATGTTTTCCTTTAACCATGTAAGGTGGTTACCTAAAATTTGTTGAGGCTCTTTTCATTTCTGATAAATGAAAAAAGGGATAATTTTCTAACAAGTGCTAACGATCAAAACTAGTTGAACGTCTTATTGCATGACCGGAGAACAAAACATTGTGAAAAATTAATTGTGGCACTGTAAAGTTCACCTTAGTTGATTTGGATGCTAATCGATTGTTTTGCGGCAAGAAATTTCTTTCTGTGCAAAAATAAAATAAAATAAGAATACATAAAACATTTTAGTTACCAGTGAAATAATAAATAAAACAATAGGTTTGGATCTGTGATCAACAATCGACGAAAAGTGATCGCTCTGCAGGATGTTAGCAAACTAGAATCCTGCCTTGTTTTATATGCTAACTACCAAAGTATTTATGTTGCGGGGACACTCACTCAACATTTGAAAAAGATACTTCAAATATCGTTTACTGTTTCCAAAATCCTGTCTACAATATCAAGTCTTCAAAAGCGATATTTCTGTAGACTAACACAGGTTTATCTGTTCGCATTCTTTAGCTGAATTTTTAAGTCGTAGAATTTATTTATTTATTAACTTATAACTATTTCTTTTAAAACAGCTCCTTTTTCCGGTTTGTCCGTTTGGTTTTCCGAATTTGCCAGCTGGTTCTATTTTGCTCTCTTAACGACAGTTTCCGTCCCTTCGAACCCACGAGCGATTATTTGTTTTGATGCCGTTCTTTTCTTCCTGTCTTTTCTTCCTTTTGTTCTCTTTCTTTCAAGCTGAAGCCTGCTTACATGAACACCCCGCAGCAATATGTTCAATATGTACATTCTCCTTACTCCTCTGTTCTTATTTCTTGTGGCACCAGGTAGGGGAATTAAGAACATTTTATCTTTGGTGATTATATTCTTTATTCTCCTGGCCTGACTGTTTAATCAGACTGTGATATGGTAAGGAGAAATTAGAGACTGATCACTATTGGTGTTTAAGAGTTTAATATGGGTCCGCACTCTACTGGGATTTTGATTGGAGTGATGTCGGAAACTTCAGCTAAAAAAAAATGAGAAATAAGTCGATATAAAAGAGACTTAGAATCGCGTTTATGACATTGTTGAGATTCACGTTTTTGTTTTCTTAAAAGAAAGAACTAGTACACGTATGGGAATAGTGCAAAATAATTTGATTTTTGATGCAAACGCAAAACTGATCAATTTTACAGAGAAACTTAAAACAGCGGGCGACAAGTATAGGGTAAACATAGTCACGTGGTCAGTTCTGTCGTTTGCCATAAACGTAATTGTATATCTCTCTTAATGTTCAAGAATACTCCTCCCGCAAGAAGAAATAAAACCCATGGGACATGGCGACAGAAACTGAAGATTAAACAACTCTTCACTGATTGGAAAATGCCTTATCCTTTATCGTAAAAAAAGATATAATAAATAAATAAATAAATAAATAAAATAAATGAAATATTAAAAATGCAATAAATAAAGATGGATCTTTCCTTCTAATTTGCATTTTGAAAAAGCTATTTACATCCCTATGAGAGGTGGGTTGGGGACTCTCATATAAAAGTCACGGGGGTGATCGTCTTTCCTTTAAGGGGTTAAAATTCGTGGTTTGGTACTCCTTAGGGTGCGAAAAGCTGAAATATCTTCCGTCAGAGATATGGTGGTACCTTTTAGGAAATTGAGCCGAAAAAATTAGAGGAAGTAAATGTCAGTCAACTGATTCGGTACCTTTCAGGGGTAAAAAATTGTTCAGACCAAGTCCACAAAACAGAATTTTTGCCCCTCAATTCAAATCGCGAACACTTCATTATCACAAAGACGCTTTAAAAGGTCTTTTTTAGCATGTTTTTTTTATATCGATTGTAGTGTACTGCTTGGCATTTTTTTTAACTTTTTACCTTCTTCACTTCTCACGATGATATTTTTTTTAAAGTATTAATTATAAGTAGTCCCTTTACCATTCTCTTATATATTAGCTATTGTTATTGTTTTCTGGCCCACAATGTAAACTTCTAAGTCTACCAGTGGCTGTGCAAGCCGGTAAAATTTATTTATTTTATTTATTTACCTTTAACGGGTTCTTTTCAAAATTTTCGAAGAAAACCGGGATTTACATAATGTTATCCAGACTATACCAAGAATTCCGCCCGAAATGTTAGCCAGTCGTTTAGTCAAAGAGGTAGATCATCCTTTAGAGTTCGCTTATGTCTTCTGTCGTTTGAATAACAATGATGTTAGGGCCAAATCCTGTAAGCAATATGAAACTATAATCCTAGATATGCGAGTTCCAATCGGGTTTTGTGAATATATATACAAAACAATTCACCAACAAACCGTAATGTGAACTCCCAAAATTAAAATTTTATGGTTATTTGCGAAAATTTGAGCTTCAGTCTTAGTTGATTATAGAAGACTATCCGAACATTTCTTTTAATTTATCTGGGAGATTTGTGGCTCGTGCGGGTGACCAGGAGATTCCTTCCGTATCCGGAGGAGTTGCAATTTTCGGTCTCGAGGCCATATTTACACTAAAGGACACCACGAGACGCTTAACAATACACCAAAGTTCGTCCCACATGGATTGTGAGTTTCTTGTACAAAAATAGTGATTCTAGAATAATACGGACTTAAAAAGCCCACCCCCCCCCCCAAAAAAAAAAAAAAAAATATATATAAAAAATAAATATTAAAAAAATAAAATAAAATCGGGAGTTATACCCTGTTTGTAATATTTTAATATTGAAATATGGTGGCTTTGACTAGTTTTATCTCAAATGCTGGGCACAAAAATATAAAACGCCAAACAACAGCTGCTCTTTGGAATAGCTGGATGAGGCCTGCTGTTGGGTAAACGGTAGAATGGTTTATCAACGAATATTGCGAGCCATGTCAGCGCTATTTTTCAATTCATGACCATCACCTTCATACTTGTAAGTAAATATTTTTTGTAACTAGTTGAGGCAATTAGCAAACTTTGGCTCAGCAACAGTGGGTTTGACGTCAACAAGTAGAGTAATAGCAAACAATTAAATGTGTAATATTATCAAATGTCAATAAAACTCGCTTCTACTCTTCATCAGGTTCTGTAAGCCTCTTCTTTTTCTTCCTCTTTTTTTTTTTTTATTAAATAAAAAAAAACTAACATATTTACCGTGAGGATCATAATTAACACATCAGGATGCAAAGTGGTACCGATCGGTGTGCTTGATAATTATACGAACGTGATATTGGTTGTTTAACGTTTTACAATAAACTCTTATAGATATTTCATTTTTGCTGTCTTTGTTTACATAAAATGGATATAATTAGAAGAATTCGATCTTTAACGGGAAAATATTGAGTTGACGTCCATTACCGACGCCAAAACGTAGACCAAATGCAAATAATTCAAAGCTCTATATTTTCCTGAATGTCGAGTAGGCTCGATTTCTATCTTTTTCTTTAACCATGTAAGGTGTTGACCTAAAATTTCTTAAGGCTCTTTTGAATTCTGATAATTTTCTAAGAAGCACTTACAATCAAAACTAGTTGAACGTCTTATTGCATGAGAGAATAACACATTGTGAAAAATTATTTGTGGCAGACGCCTGGAGTTGTTTTCCCAAGTTCTTTACACACGCATGGATGATGAGTTTCTTATGTAAATATTTCGATTCTACGATAGTAAGGACTTAGAAAACTAAAAACCGTGTAATAATCATTATCTTACAGCTTTTGTATTGTCGGGCGCGGCTATTATCTATAAGGAACTATATATTAACTACAAGGAAAATAAAAATACTTGACGCTTCACCTCCTGTAGTAAAGGACCCCTTTATTTCCATTAAAAGGGTCCAAGGAGGAGAATGTATTTCCTATTTTTCACGAAAAGTGGAACCGCTTTCTACTTGTGCAACGGCTTGCAACGGTCGCAGTGGTGAAAAAACCAGAGTTTCACCGTGTAACACGACTTCGCGAAACTTGTTTCGCAGCACCGTTGCACACAAGTTTCAGCTAAAAGTTTCAACGCGTGTAACGGTGGCTTAAATTTTCGTGTCCAACTCATCACTATAAAATGCACGAATAGGAGGAACTTCAGAAAAAAAAAAACACACACACACATCTGTCCCACGCAACAAATTTGCATTATTTTGACATCTTGCAATTTCTTTCTTTATACCCCAGACGATTTCTTAACGTTCTCACGATGTTGAACGAGAATCTATAGGTAGTCACTTATTTTGCTATTTGGTTGGATATAGCAGCAGGTGTAGTTTTTATTTGATCAAACGTTTTTGAGATATTAAGAGAATAACCAGAGTAAAGTCGCAAAATTCAGCACTGTGTTTCTTATTCAGCCGCCACAAATAATTTATGCACATGACGAATCTTCTTCCCTTATTACTAATTACTAAGAAAAACAAACAATCAATCGTCAGCCAAGGCATTTTAATTTACCCCCTACGCGAGCGCCAGCCAGGAGGCCTGTTCGCTGGCTAAAACTTCCTGTTTTGAATATTTGAAACGGAAACTTTGAAAAAAAAAAAAAAAAACGTCACCTTCATTACAATTGTGTAAGGGATCTTCGTTTTAGTCAAGCATTATATATACGTCTTCCACATATCTCCCTTTTTCCCTCTCTTATTTTCTTCCTGATAGAAATTATCAAGGGAGAAGGAAAAAAAATATATAAATGCTTGCGTTAGTGTCCTCCCTTAAAAGTCATCACACATCCAATAATAGATGAGAAAGTGGTTTGGTGCCAATAATTAAGTCTGTCATTCCCAGATAGATGACAATTTTCTCCATCCAACTGTGATCAAAACTCACCTGCTTCTTCCAATCCATATCTTTCTAGTTCTCGTATTCACCAGTTAAAAACACAATGAATCATTGTTCGGAGGTAAAGATCGTCTAAGTTCGAGTGTGTTGATCTGTTTTTTCTTGGGAAGTGTGACTGCAGTACTACTCAGATGCCCAGAAAGGTAAAAAAGAAATATGAACTTTATTTTGTTGTTCTTTAACATAAGAAAGTCAAACGGAGATTCAAAGGAGAATTTAAGTATTACCACACAAAGAAGTTCGAGCATAACACGATTTTCCCAGTTCGTGAACTCATTGCTTTTTATTTCTGGCCAACGATACGCCAGACTTATTAACGGAAACAAAATGAAATTTTTTTATGCCGTATTATGGAAGTTTTGGCAACCACAATATATGAAAGGATTTCTCTCTTATGAGAAAATTGCATGGTGCATCGTGTCCTTCAATAAAACCAAGTAAAGACTAGAGTCTTCGTGTCAAACTCGTCAAGCACAAATTTGGCCCATGTTTGTGCACATTTGTCTTTCGATTTCGACCTATTCCGCTTGTTTAGAAAAGAAACGTGCCCACCGCGACTAGTACGAATCTCGTTTTTGCTTACAAAGTGTAAGTTTGTGTATAGACATTTTCCTCCATTTAGCGTAAAACCCAGAGCACCTAACATAAAATAGTTAAAATGTTGTCTCCTTAAAAAATCTCTCATCTTTTTACGACCTCCAAAACGTAAATTTTTATAAGTTGACGCAGCTCGATCCGTTCGTATTCTTTAGCTGAAAATTTTAGGGGACGGAATACTATTCCCCCAATTTACGAGTTGTTGTTGGCTTTTCGAAATGCTAGCGGGTCTTTTTTCCACACTTCTACCAACGTATTTGTCCTCTGAACGCAAATGGGATTAGTTTTTTAGCGTTGCTAAGGTTTTAGGTGACCTTTCGTTAAAGACAACGCCTGTTTTTCTTCACAATTCAATCCGAATTTCTGACTGAGACTGGGGATGTATTTCGAACGGATATTCCACCAAAATGAACTCTTTGACGCACCCGTATAACCGACAAAGCCCAATCGTACGAGAAATCTGGAATTATAGGAGATCTAACAGTCTGCAAACACTACCTCGGTAAAATCTACAACCCGGCGGATTTTATTGAAATATTCTACTTCCTTCAACTAATACCTTAAGCTGAAAAACATTACAGGTTGGGTTGCCTTTCAATTGTTATTTGGAGGGCATATGAATTAACCGAGTTTAAAAATGATTTCTGCGGTAAGTTTGTTCTTTACCAAACAAGAAACAAGAAAGGGATGCAGAGTTTAATGAAAACGGTAGTTCGAAATCTAGAAAAGAAAGCGAGCTGCGGTGAACGGGTAAAGAGGTCAATCCAATTTACGCGGCAAAGTTTACCCGCGATCTCCAATTACCGGAAAAATTTGCTTACATGGTGTTCATCGTAATTTGTCACGACGTTTTATACCGAATTTTACAGTGAGGCAGTGTTTAACTTTGGATTTGAAGAGAGCGAAGCAAGAAAAGCTTAAGTCGCCTTTGGTGAAAATTAAGGAAAAACGGGGGCTAAAGAACACGAACAAGGTCAAAGTCTAACCGTTCAACGAAAACAAAAAGAAAAGTTGGCAGCGAGCGGTAAAGGTTCGTGGTATAACCAGCCCGTTGTTGTTTTAAAACCATCCTCGTCGAAAGTTATCGGGGTGAGTCGAATCAAGATGACAACCCCGGCAGCAGAGGATTTCATTGACGAACTACCAAACAGTGGAGATTCCAACACCACCGCTTCTCCTTCGGAGTCCGAATTCTAAGATGTCGGCGACGATCCAGCCACTTCGGCTGTTTTTAACCGGCTCGAAAATTAGCAGCGAACTTTAGCTCGCAGAACCAACAAATGTATTGATTTAGCCGTGGCGTCCTCGCCACCTTACGATATTCTCATAATGATATCGCTTTACAATTGCAGTAACGTTGAATTCTTTTGCGTTATTTCGCGAATCAAGTGCATTTTTGTTTTTGGGAGAATACGAAAACGGATTTTTTTGATCGCAGATCTTTATTTCGAGATTATGCCGCATCGAAGGAACCGACGAATCCTTGTCCAGAGTGGATTCGTGGGTTCCTTTCATGCGGCAGGATACGAATGATCTGAGATCACCAATCCGTTTTAGGACTCTACTAAAAAGCGCACTCTTATTTATTGTTTTGTAATAGAACACTGCAGGGAATGCTTCTTTGTGTCTGATTTGCCGGCGGCATGAGCGCGTTGACAAGAATTTTAATGACGTCCGAAAACACTGAAAATGTTTCAAGGCTGAAAACACGGATTTTGTTTTTACGCGAATTCCGCATCTTCAATTGAATTAATACTGTAGTTAGATTTGCCAGATCTCAACAAAATTTGGCCAAAATGTGCCTCAGATATTAATGGGTCAAAGTGTGTCGGGCTTTCATGAAGTTTTTTTTTTTTTTATCGTGTCGTGATAACTCCTGATGCGACTACAAAAATTTTCCATTGTCCAGCTTTAGGACGGGTTTTCCCATGAACCAATGGAAATAAAAAAAAAGCCCGACACACTTTGTTAGCCTATTATCTCCTGATTGATTTTGTGCAGTTTGTTTGGTTGACGTCCCACAGGGTTATGAACATTGAAGTGTTGTGAGACGGGGCCTACGGTTTATCGTCCTTATGAGAGAAGACTAGAAAGTCTAACCATTTGTAGATGGTTAGACTTACAAAGGCAGCACTTTCTCCTCAATTATTTAAAGACCCTGAGTGTTGGTCCAGCCGGAGTTTGAACCCACGACCTCCCGCACGGTACCCGATGCTCAATCAACTGAGTTAACCGGTCGGCGGTTAATAGAGCATATATCTTACCGGCTTTTAAATTTCCATTTCACTTTTCTTTTTTTTCTTGTTCAAGTATGGCAGGTTGTTACTTCTCCATTTTTTATTTCCTTGTCCTCTGTTTTGTCTGGGGAGCTTGGCTACAATACAATACTGATGCCCAGCAAGGTGAGAACACAATTTGTTGCTAATTCCAAACCAAAAGGCGTCATAAGCTGTTTTTATGTTAGAGGCGTTTACATAGTCTAAGACGTCTAAGACGCCCCTTTCTCGATCGTTCTATTAACTTACCTGGCCGTAAAACTGTTAGTGCATACACAATATTCTTAGAATCGTTACTGATAAAGGAAGCCAAGTATTATTTTCTTGCTCTTTTGTTACAATTTATAATAAAGTTTCGATATATTGCGCGCTGATTGGTGAAAACAGCGTGTTTTATCAGAGTTTGATTGGAATGATAAAAAGAATACGACATCTTCTGCCTCTTAATACTAAGCTAACACTATACAATTGCTTAATCATCCCACTGTTTGACTATGGAGATACAGTGTGGGGTGATAAAAATAACAACACGCTTATGGGTCAGCTGCAAGTTTTTCAAAACAAGGCAGCCAAGGTCCTGCTTAATTTACCACCAAGAAGTTCATCAACCGAGGCACTAGATCGCCTGGACCTGAAGCCCCTCTTAAAGAGACGACACTTCCATCGCTGTATTATGATGCAAAAATATCTGTTGGGGGAAATTGATTTTAAATTTGACGTCAGACGCAATAGTAGTTTTCATTCTTATCTAACTCGTAGAAGTAATGATTTACACCTTCCTCGCGTGCGTACCAATTGGGGCAAGCAAACTTTTATTTATCAAGCCTCTAAGGACTGGAACAGCTTAGACAATGACTTTAAAAACATCAAATCATTGTCCCTTTTTAAGGCAAAGCTTAAAAGTTTGTGAATGATGATTTTTTACCTATTTTTAAATTCGTTTAACCTTGTGAAATAATTTTTAGGTAATTTTATTTTTTATTTCATTTTTAATTTGCAGGGCCCCACTGAAAACCGCCAAGGCGAGTGGGCTCCCTGGATAAATATTATTATTATTATTATTATTATTATTATTATTATTATTATTATTATTATTAGTACAGATGCATGGAGCAAACGTGTCACGCCATCATCCAGGGGTTCAGATAATGCGCAGTGGTGCGAACCAAATTGCGTTGCGTGTGAAATGCCTCTGTGTCCATAGTGATGGAGCATGCGGAAGCAAGGATGGCGCAGTGGTGAGAGCACTCGCCTCTCACCATGTGGCCCGGGTTACTCAACGTCATATGTGGGTTGAGTTGGCTGTTGGTTCTCGTCCTTGCTCGGAGAGGTTTTTCTTTGGGTACTCCGGTTTTCCCCTCTCCACACAAAAAAAAAGCATTTCCAAAATTCTAATTCGATTTGGAATCTTAGGGCCACAGGTTCGTCAGTCGTAATTGCTGTGGCACCCTCGCTAAACAACGTTGATTGATTGATTGATTGATTATTCCTGTGTGTTCCTATACCTTGGAAATGACTTGAACGGGATTCGATCCATAACCGATAACGTTTATTGAATTCCTTTTCTCTACCCCGCAGGTCCCTGTCGGCAAATTGACTTTCGCAGTGCTTTGGCTTTTGAGGGTAGCCGACTGATAAATCACGTGATAAGTACCATCAACTTTGTCGAAGAGGACTTCTGCGGGGCGCTTTGCTTCATGGAGCACAACTGCGTCAGTTTCAATATGGAAGTAACAAGCGGATCAACTACGGCTATAAGATGTGAACTGAATAACTCTACTCACCTAGAACACCCAAATGACCTCAAACCATGGAGTAATTATAGTTACCGAGGAATAAAGGTAATTTTAGAGTTCTTGAAGAAGAAACGGGAAGTCTTTCTGTGTAGCATTGCAGTCATAAGTATTAAAACAGGAAGGAACTTCTTTGCATTTTTAGTACAGCTTTTAATTAAGCGAATTTATACCAATGAATTACAAGGAAAACTGGGTGAACGGAGGAGCAAGTGAACAAACCAAAAAACGTAAACGAATCCGCGAGCGAAAGAACGAGCGCGGATAACAGAATGAGCAAACGGGTTACCAAACTACCGAGTTAATGGTCAAGCGGTCCACTGAGCGCTCACAGGTAAAACAATGAACGAACGAAAAACCAACCGAACGGGTGTGCGATGTTTTTTTTTTTTTTTTTCTGTTTTATTGCTCTCTCATGGCTGCAATGCTACTGAGAGAGACTGCTTCTTTTTCCTTCGAACTTATCCTTAAAAGTGAAAGACTGCTTCTTTTTCCTTTGAACTTATCCTTAAAAGTGAAAGACTGCTTCTTTTTCCTTCGAACTTATCCTTAAAAGTGAAAGACTGCTTCTTTTTCCTTCGAACTTATCCTTAAAAGTGAAAGACTGCTTCTTTTTCCTTCGACTTTATCCTTAAAAGTGATTTATTTGCGATATCTTTGGCACGGCAATATGGGCCTACTCGTTATAAACAATCAACTTCTAATCGCGTCAGCGGGTTGGGACCTTTTTAACAATACCTCCTTTAATAACTGTACGTGAGGGTAATCTTTAAAAGCTCTTTAATGAGGATGCCAACAAAACAAAAGTGTTTTACAGAAGGGTCCTCTAAAAAATTACCAAGAACAAGTAAAAACCTAATTGTAGAAACAAGAAATGAAAAAAAAAAAAAAAAAAAAAAAAAAAAAAAAAAATATATATATATATATATATATATATATATATATATATATATGTACAAGAGTTAAAAGTAGAACTGTAAAAAAATCATAAAATGGCTTTTGACAGTCCACGTTTAAAAGCAGTCAGCGACTCTGCTTCCCTTATCGCGGGATCTAATCTGCTCTAGATTTTTGAACTAAGATTAATTGACGACCAGTGGTCCCATTTCCTATTGGCCGTATATTCGCGGATATTATTTCTAGACCTGGTATAATAACCGTGAAAATCGCCATTAAATAAGATTGGAACCATGCGGCAAAAAAAGTAATTAAGTAACTTATATATGAAAACAGCATGATGCTCCATTCTACGGCGCATGCTCTAAGGGCTTCCATCCAAGTCTCTTCTCAGATGAAACAGCCCCCATAACCAAAGAGAGAGGAACAAACAAACAAACAAACAAACAAACAATTAAAAAAAACAAAAGGAAAAAAAAATTTAATCCTCCGAGATTGTCTCATAATTGTAAAGAGTTCAAACTTGTTTGTACTTATCCAAATTTAATAGCATACCCTAATAACTAACACAGAAAATTTATCGCGAAGTTAGGCCTGATGTTGTTTTCAACGAATTATCAACAAGGTCAGTGAGTGGGTCTGATAACAAGGTAAAAGGGATTCCATAATTTAAGCCAATTTCCTTGACAGTCTGGTAAGATGTGACTAAAGCAAAAGAAATGACAAAACAAAACAAAAACCACAACAACAAAATTATATTACCGTTAGGTTTTGCTTTATAAGAATATTGATATTCATTTATATTTTACCTTAGAATCCTTGCGGGAAGAGCCCTTGCCAAAACCATGGAATTTGTCAAGCCGGATTTACAAACAAAGGTTATAGGTGCTTGTGTGTTTCTGGTTTTAACGGTCATGATTGTGAAACAGGTGAGCTTTAAATTTCAGTATTGAAACTTACTATAGCTTCGCGATTAGACTGCATGAAAGGTTCAACGAGAATATCATGAAATCCTTTTAGTCCCACGCTCGTGACAAACATGATTGCAATCTAATTACTTAACTTCATTGTCGAGACGTTAATAACAGACATGGGCAACGCAAAACAAATTCCTCATTCCTTATTCCTAAAAACTAACCAACTCCAATCATCTCAAAAATCTTAACATTTTTCGTTACTTTGTAAAAAACACAAGAAGCTGCATTCGTTTGCGTCCAAAAACTGAGCCTCTCTCTCGACCATTTAAAGGTACTTTAAACAAGTAGACTATTATCCATTCACCACTATCATCATTTTCATCATCGTCCTCCTCCTCCTACAACTGCACTTGTAAGGGAGAATGAGTCCTACATAAAAAAAATATATATATATATATATATAACAAAAGCGTAAAAACAACAACAACAATTAAACAGGCCAATTTCACCTTGCCGACCTCTAGACAATAGGTGAATGACTAAATTAAATGCATGAGGCAGGCAAAACATGTTTGTCGTTGTAGTTTAATGACCATACGAAAGTGGGATCGATTCTAACTGACATTTCAAAACTTGCCCTCTCAAAAGAAGTTTTAGTCACAACCCAAACACAGACAATAACATGACGTTGAGGTCTTCTCTCCAGGAAACAACAGTGAGATTAATTGTTTTGAAATAAAATATAACAACAAGCAAAGTTTTCTTTATCAGACATTGACGAATGTACCAGAGGTGACCACGGCTGTGATGCAGATTCCAAATCTGTTTGTAACAATACTGCTGGTTCCTACACCTGTGCTTGTATTGCTGGATTCGCCAAGAACGGTGCAGACTGTCAAGGTGTAGTTTTTTTTTATATAATTTCTGTATTCCGGTGCCATGAATGTTGACCTTAAATACTCTAACTTGATTTTGACGTAGCCCAAGTAACAAAAAGGCATCCATGCTGTTAGAAACAGTACCTAGGCTTTGTTTGAAGCTATTGTCTTTTATAATAACACTGAAAGATGCAGAAAAAAATTCTAAAACTTAACGTAGAGTATACCTTCACTATGTAAAAGAGAAGGCTTTAAAAGTGGACCATTGTACTAATTTGAAGATGTTCTTTGCAAAAAAAAAAAAACACGTTATTTGCCCCTCATCGTCTTTTCCATGATAAAAGCGAATTGATGTTGTAGATTCTAACGAGTCCTTCAGTACCTTTTAATTTGATACACTCGCAAAGTAGCTTACTCCCAATGAATAATTTGACAGTATCAGAGACCTCTGTTATGCGCAAAGGATTCAAAACCACGACGAAAATACGTTATTCTTTGTCCTAAATCGCTACTTTTGACGAAGAGACAACTTTACGCCATACATTTCTTTCTAGAGCCTTGCAATGTTTGCCCCCTGGCAATCCCAGAATCCCTTGCGCATAACGTAGGTATCTGATTACTGGCAAAGCATCCATTGCTTTTTTTCCTGTTAAATAACTGGAAAGACGTTGTTAATTTATGACGTTCTCACTATTATTTTGCCGTATAACGATATCACGGTATCAATTGAACAACGCAATCCCTGTCAATTTCCCTGATTTAAAAGTAAATTTATCTTTTGGTTTTCTCTATTGAGATGTTAACGAGTGCAGAACAGGAAATCATAATTGCCATGGTAATGCTGAGTGCACAAACACCGAGGGATCGCATTACTGTACATGTAAAGCAGGATTTACCGGGGATGGTCGTAATTGTACAGGTGGGTTTAAAGTCTAGCACCATGACAGATTACTATAATGACCATCTATGGTGATTGAATGGTTGACATCTTGACTTTAAGTTTCAAAAACACTCATTTTGCAAAAAAAGGACATATTTCTCTCAATATTAGCGAAAGTTTAAGGCCAGTCCCAGACTCCGCTTCGCTCATTTGCCAAACCGTATTCTTTAATCTTTTACCGTGATTTTTCATGACTACATCCAATAATTTAGCCAGTATCTGTGTGAACACAGCAGAAAAAGAAAATTTATGCCAAAACAACTTTCTCCAAAGCACAAAGCCGAAGAAAATGAAAGCAAAAGAGGAGATTGGGACTTTGACCCAATCACAAGCGCTATGAAGCAATGAGTAATTTATGCATTAGCCCTGGCACACTTTGTTTTTCATGGTCTTTTCCAGAACTAGGTTTTCACCAACAATTTAAAACATTCATAACCTACAGTAGGTATGTGCAGCATTATCTTTCAGTCGGAATCCATGTTATGGTCAACTCGTTATGACCACCGGTATTTCTTTGTATTTTGGAATTGTAAAGTTTCTTAAAGAGAACAAATTAAGCGCTCAATTTGTTTGGAAAGTCTGGTAAATACTTCGTCGTACCTTCGATTGCGACAGAAAGGATCAAAAGACATTTTTAACCCGCTTTCTTGCAAAATGGAAGGCAAATTTGCTACGCGCTGATTTAAGTAAAATTTAGTCTATTCGAGAAAAGAACTTGTTAAAATTTCTATTACGAACATAATGAGTTGTCATTCTTTGCGGGAAAATTTCGTCACGAAGTTAGCACCGTATTTTCTCGATTAAACGCCCCCGGCGTTCATTTACAATTCGGCAGTTTTGACCCGGCGTTTTTTCGAGGCCGGTGTTTAATCGGGGTCCGGCGTTTATTAATGAAATGTGATTTTCAGCCATTATTCCAGGTTGATTTATTACTACCGATCCTCGGAAACCTAGGGTCAGTTTGGATTGATCCTCGTGATTCAAACGACAGTGAGCACTACAACACAAGAAAGAAAATGCGTCAATAATACAACACGAACAGGGATATTATTATTATTGCTATATTTTATTTCGCTGTGCAGCAACTATCCCAGTTATGTTACACCGGTATTTTTCCTTTGAACGTTTATTAAAATTTTAAAACAGCATACCGTACTTGGTATGTCGTAACAGTGCCATTCAAGAGGTTACTATTTACTTGCAACCGGTCCTTGTGACCGCGAGCCCTAATAAACGCAGGGGCCCCGATTAAACGCATCCGGCGTTTATTTAAAAATCGGCAGTTTTGACCCTGCGCTTATACAAAGGCGGCGTTTAATCGGGGTCCGGCGTTTAATCGAGAAAATACGGTAAGTTTATTCTTACTAATACTCAGTGAACCAGCCAACCACCCAATGCTATGAAATAGATGATAAGCACAAGAAAATTCTCGGATTTTTACATTGTGACTTAATTAAGCTACATCTAATTATACCCATTGGACCTTTTGTCACTGAAAAGTCTCTTCAGAAAGTATCATTAAAGTTTTCATTGCATTGTATTGAAGAAACCAAAGAAATACAAAAGGGCATAATAATAATAATAATAATAATAATAATAATAATAATAATAATAATAATAATAATAATAAAGATGATGATGATGATAATGATAATAATATTTAGGCGGAAATAGACAACACAGCCATAGTATTTTATTTATTAACTGTATTATAATTTTATTATTTATTTATTTTTCCACTTAATAGTCAGTGGGCTACGCAAAGCTCCCCGTCATACTATTTTATTTGTAAATAGCATATTGACGTTTTTTACTGTAATAATAATAATAATAATAATAATAATAATAATAATAATAATAATAATAATAATAACAATAATAACCATAATAATAATAATAATAATAATAATAATAATAATAATAATAATAATAATTAAAGGAAAAATACGGGACCTATCAACAATGCATTGTATAAATATTAGCTTCGTACATCAAGATCTTATCTCTTCAGATGTTGATGAATGCAATAGGAATCTGGGCCATTGCCACACGAATGCTACTTGTGAAAACACCATAGGATCGCATAAATGCAGTTGCAAACCTGGTTTTATCGGAGATGGATACTCGTGTCAAGGTATGGATAAATTTTCATTATCTATAGCTTATATTACTGTCTGAAAGTAATTTCCCTGCTACACACGTGTTTGTACGCTTAGGAAGCGCACTTCGTAGTTTTAAAAGCAACAACACTGATACCGACCTTTATAACCGTAACCTCGAGCACGTGTCTGTTACTAAGCAAGCTGGCACCTCAACAAGTGGCTATACAAAAGCAGTACAATGCCTGTATTTAGCGTACGCAAACGGTGCTTAAGGCGTGGTCGATTTTTGAGGTAAATGGTTTATTGAACTAAGGGAGTGTTTGCATGATACTGGCGCGACTTTCATTCCGGTTCGAGTTTACTTCAGTTCAATCTTGTGGCTTTGCATTCAATTACATGAGCGAGATTTTCATTTCGGTAAGAAAAAAATATTTAGATGTCATGTAAAGGCGGTGCAGTTGCTCGCTACAGCATGAAATCACTCTCCTGGGAGTCTGGAACAGGTAGCGCGTGCGCGGCCCTCGGTATCCAATCCAATAATAATGACGTCACAGTCACGTCGGTCGACATGAAGTGTTGTTCAAGACTTCCCTCCATTTGAAAGGACCTCTTTCTAGTTTAACAGTCTTAAATGAGTGTAAAAAATAAAAGTACTTTAACACTATCCCGAGAAACAAATTTCATTAAAACCAGAGCTAAACTCAGGAAGATTAGCAAACCGGATCGGGACAGTGAAAAGTCTCCTTAGTGAGATGCAATTTACCGACCGTACAATTTTCTTTACGGATCGTGAATGAATTCATAGACCGAACGAACTGTACGGACCACAAAGCCATGTTTTTTTTTTTTTTTTAAATAAATAAATAAATAAATAAATAACTTCACACCTCCGAATCTGATCAGGACAATGAAATACCCTAAGTCTCCTTAGTAAGATGCAATTTACCGACCGTACAACTTTCTTTACGGATCATGAATGAATTCATAGACCGAAGGAACTGTACGGACCACAAAGCCATTTACACCTCTGAATCTGATCAGGACACTGAAATACCTGTAGTTAACGGACCCCAAACACGTACTTTTTAAGGACCGTTTATCATTTATCAAGTTCTACGGACTGAACAAAGTGTATGAACTAAGAACTGAACGGACAAAGAAGTAAACACTCCTACAGGTTCTTACTTTTTAAGGCCTTTACGAGTATAACAAATCCAAAAGTTTTGAGAATCCCCTATTCAAGTATCAATTATTTTAAGGATTGTTTTTCATATTCTTTGTTTGTTTGTATGTTCCAGGTTGTCCAGCAGGCTGGGCTGCTAGTAAAGTCTCATGTTATTACATTGTGAGTACCACATTCATGTCAATGAGAAATGCCCGGCAAGAATGCCAAGGTATGAACGCAGACCTCCCAATTATCAACTCAGCTGAGGAAAACACATTTATTGCCGACTTTCTTGAGGGGCAGGGTTTAAAGTGGGCATGGATCGGCATCCGGCGAAATGACGTCGACAAGAATTTCTACTGGTTCGATGGCACTCCAATAAAGGGAAACTATAACTCATGGAGAGCTGGAGAACCAAACAACCTTGGCGGCAACGAGAACTGCGCCTTCATAGTCGTTCAGTCTAGTCCCGGGGTGTGGAATGATGTACCTTGCGAAAAACCTTGGGCTGCTACTCTTTGTCAGAAGGCTATGCAAGACGGCTAGTTTGCTCTAAACCTGAAACGTAAATAAGACTTTGGTTATAGGCCTGAACATTTGTAAAAGTTGTAAAGAGCTAGGGCAATATCAACGAAGTGTTGTTAGTAAAAAAAGTAACGGCGTAACATCGAGAATCAAAGTTACAGGCACTTTCGTTTTTTTTTTTTAATTTTATTGCCTACTTATTTCTTCTTCTTTTAAGGACGGTGCTTACTTTTGTTGCTGCGCATACGTTCTGTGCATCTCGAGATAATCGGTTTTCCTGTTGGTGGTGTCTATTAATGCAGGGATATTTTCGCGCGTCTTAAAACTATGCGGAAAAAGCAGAACTTATAATTAGAAAGTACTTTTAGTATCCAAAAGGAAAATTGGGGGTAACCATGCATTTTTCAGAGATAATAAAGCTTCCATTTGGAAAAACGCCATATATTGCTTTGTATTTTACAGTTTTTTACAAAACAAGTTAGATAATTATCTCTGAAAAGTGCTTGGTTATCCCCAATTTTCTTTTTGGATTTGAATAGGCCGTTCGATTTGTAAGTTTTGTTTTCCCCGCATAGTCAAATTGTTTTGTTATTGTTGTTATTATTATTCTCAGTTCGTTTTCCGCTATCATAAACGAAGCGATTTGCTATTAAATTCGTGAGGAAGGAACTCACAATTTAAATGTTATATAAATGACTTGGATAATGCTTCAAAGCTTGATTCAATCT
This sequence comes from Pavona decussata, assembly GCF_977016875.1. Classification (NCBI taxonomy): domain Eukaryota; kingdom Metazoa; phylum Cnidaria; class Anthozoa; order Scleractinia; family Agariciidae; genus Pavona; species Pavona decussata. The sequence goes on from NW_028145705.1 coordinate 633,310, forward strand.
TATTTGCAGACGACACGAATTTATTTATTTCGCACAGAGATCCAGATTTCCTAATCAATACTTTAAATTGTGAACTTGATAAACTGTCACACTGGTTTAGTGCAAATAGTCTGAACTTGACTAAGACAAATTTTATGGAATTTAAACCACGGTAGAAAAAGTGTTCTTCCAATTTTAGCGTTGTTATAAATGAGAGAACTATTGTACAGGTCAATGAAACGGTCTTTCTTGGGGTAGAGCTAGACGAAAACTTAACTTGGAAGTCTCATATATCTAGCCTAGCAAATAAAACTTTCTAAATCCATAGGTATAATTTTTAGATCTAGTTTCTTCCTTTCAACACCTTCTCTTCGCATGCTTTATAATTCAATGATACTTCCCTACCTTAATTACTGTAAACTAGTTTTGGTATCAGCATATTAGTCAAATCTTCAAGGAACTGTAACCTTTCAAAAATGTGTGATTAGGACGAGTGGACAAGTCTTATTATAATGCTTATACAGAACCTATTTTAAGAAACTTAACTTGCTTATATTTCAAGATATTCATTTACTACACCTAGGTCAGTTTATGTTCTCGTTTAAAAATTATTTTCTCCCTAGAAAATTTCAAAACATTTTTACAACAAACAACCAAAACTCATAATTATAATACAAGGCACGCGAACTCCTTTTGTCTACTATTATGTAGAACAAATATCCGACAATTCTCCGTTTTTTAACAAAGTCCGAAATTTTTTAACTCTCTTTCTTCTGAGATTACTGGCTCTTCATCTCTCGCGTCCTTTAGAAAAAAAAAATAAAAGATCTATTATAATAAACTACTGTTGTTAAGGGTGTACAAATATGACTTGTCAGTACTTCATTTACCATATTGTCTAGGTTTAGTCATCATTTATTTCTCTGGGAGAGAACCTAAGTTTTACAAGCCGCATGGTTTTTATTAGGTTCCCTCGCCACTTCTTTTCTATCTCTTGTACCTTAACTTTGTAATCATTTGTAACCATTGTAATCACTGTAATTTTTGTAATTTATTAATCACTGTAACTTGTGTGTGGCGAATAAAGTAAATAAAACAAAAAAAATGCACCTAGTCCATAAGGATTTTTCTTAGTAAACACAATAGGAATTCTGACAACGTTTGAATTAAAAAAAAAATCTGAAAACAAAAAAAAAAACGAAAAAAAAAACAAAAAAAAAAAAAAAAAGAAAAGAAACAGTGCTATTTAAAAAGTCAGATCGATACCATGACCGATAGCGTAATCGTTGGTCTTCAATATCCGAACGTTCCAGTTCCTGAAGATGCCGAGAAGAAGTGGCAGTCTGCTACTTTAATTTTAAGCTGTTGGAATTTGTGAAATGTGGTTGTAGAGTTTATTTCGTTGAGGCAAATATTCACAGCTTCTTGTGCTGTCACCTCCTTTCTTTTCTTCTTCTTCATCATCATCTTCTTGTCCTTCTTCCTCTTCTTCTTCTTCTTCTTCTTCTTCTTCTTCTTCTTCTTCTTCTTCTTCTTCTTCTTCTTCTTCTTCTTTTTCTCTTCGATGACCGAGCATAACAATATATTTTTGATGGGAGGAAGGAGCAGGTCAAAATCAGTGGAAGGAATCTGAGTTTACACGTTCCTCCTTTGGATCCGTATGTTTTACAAGCGGTAGAAAGCTTCATTAATTGATGCCTAGTTTGTTCATTAATTAAACTTGTATTTTCTCTTAATTACGTGTATGTAACAATCAACTTTTCTTGTTTTGTCTGTTTTGTACGCTAAGAAATAAACTGTTCACAGTCCCCTATTTTTCTGTGGGATTTTCGAGACTCCAATGCTTTAATCGAACTACCGCGGCGATCTTGGTTAATAACAGTGGCTGGCGCAACCTGGGGACTGAGTGTCTAAACTGCCGAGGGGATCTAAACTGCTGAGGAAACGTAAGTGAGGACGCAGCAGGAAAAACATTTTTATCGCTCCTCCTCCCCCACTCAACGTACTCTCACTAGGGCCCACCTCGATAGTTTATGCACTCTCCCCAGGTTGCACTCGCTTTTACAAACGAGTAGAGATGTTAAGACAGTTCATTCAGGAACTTATCCCTTGCATGAAGATGCTGTTGAAGTTCCTGTGGAATGTCGTAATTATATAACTATATATTTTTAAACCTCTTAGGTTGGAATCTCTATTGACTGATATTACAAAATCAGTTGTATTTTGAATGCAGCGAAATTCAGAAAAACCATAAATATCATTACAAAAAAGGATCATTATCAGTAGCTGGGCACGGCTATATAATCGCCGTTTGTAAGGCGTCTTGTAATCGCCGTTTATAACGAGTATTATAATCGCCGTTTATAAGGCGTCTTAAAATCGCCGTTTGTAAGGCGTCTTATAATCCCCGTTTATAACGAGTCTTATAATCGCCGTTTATAAGGCGTCTTCGAATCGCCGTTTATAAGGCGTCTTAAAATCGCCGTTTATAAGGCGTCTTGTAATCGCCGTTTATAAGGCGTCTTAAAACCGCCGCTTATAAGGTGTCCTATAATCGCCGCTTATAAGGAGTCTTAAATCCGCCGCTTATAAGGAATCTTATAAACGGCGATTATATAGCTGTGCCAGCTTCATGATCTACCTTGTCAAAAAGATGCGCCCAAAAGTTTTTACGCTCTTCAACGTTTTTGTGAAAAACTGGTTCTACAACAGTTAAATGAATGGAATCCCCAAGCCCCCCCCCCCCCCCCCCCCCCTGCTATTACTTTTACTTTAGCGATATTTTAGCACTTTTTTAATGTAACAAACGTATTTAAGATAAGCTTGCCATGCAACGATGTTTTTAAAGCATTCAAATTCGGTGGATGTGGTATTTTCATAGCAAATTTAATCTGTTCCATTAAACACCAATCCCCTGTAGCGCAGGTTGGCTTCTGTAGCACCAGTTTTTGGTCGAGGAATGTGCCAATTGGACACAGAAATTCTAACATTATATGAATGAACACTTGACATATTTGTAAACTCTGTCATTCCTAGTACGATAATTGTAAATTTCACACATAACTTCAGCTAATTGCTTTATTCTCCTGTATTCTAACTTTTATAGGCCTAGGTCATTAAAAAGGAATTTATCTAGCCTTGTAGTTAGAAAAGGTGGTGATTCTCGCGGCCTTATTCTGGCTATTTAGCTGTTGAGGTTTATCTGATAAACGTCTGCCTATATTCCCCATACAAATATACAGTTATCGAAATGTAAGACATTTTGCTAACATCTGAGGAAAAAAATTGGATGTCAATATACCTTCCATCTTACTGTCACAGCTTTAACGCTGTTAAAGTTAAAAAAAAAAGCCATAGAACTTGTGATTCTCCAAATTCACATGTTTTTTTTTTTAGTGTTTTTCAACTTTTGTCATTTTTGGCAGTTAAATTACGTCACAAAGTTGGCACTTGACTTTATTTTTACTAATACTCAGTGAACCTGTTAACCACCCAATGCTATCAAATAGATGATAAGTGCACAAGGAAAATTCTCGCGAAAAAAAATCCCAAGCCCCCAGCTTCAACAGTGGTTAGAGCATCCAGACTAGTAACTGGAACGTCGTGGGTTCGATTCCTGCTGGGGGGCTCGGAAATTCAGTTTTCCCTTGAATTTTCTTCGTGTACTTATCATCTGTTTCATAATACTCATTGGTTTCTGATAGAACTTGCATCATGGAAATAAAAATCGATAAATGTTGGAAATATGCTTATAAACACAAAATACATAACATTTTTGAAATTTGAATTTACTGTGCAATTTTAAATAAGGTAAAAACATGGCGGAAAATTCAAATTTCAAAACATTCTTTCTTTAGATCGGATAGAAATATTAAAAAAAATGCCAATAGTTTTCAAAAGCTTATGGTTTCTTTTGAAAGATAGATATCTCAGACTAGAGAAAACATGTTTTGGCATCAACTTCTGACGTAATGACAAAACCTGAGAAGATAGGAAAGCTACTCTGTTGGGAAATTGTATCAAAACTCAAAAAGTTATTAGTACCTTGTCACTTTTGAGGTGTTATAATGCCACCGTATATGGTTACGATTTGTGGCAATTTTTTCCGTGTGAATTAATTAAGCTACATCATTCCTATTAGACCTATTGTCAGTGAAAAGCGCTCGTTGGAGAATGTCATTGCAGTTTGTATTGTTTGTATTGAAGAAACCAAAGAAACAAGAAAAAAAACAAAACAAAATAATAATAACAATAATAAATAATAATAATAATAATAAAAATAATAATAATAATAATAATTATAACAATAATAATAATAATAATAATAATAATAATAATAATAATAACAACAACAATAATAAAAGGAAAAATACGAGACTTAACTAGAATATATTACTGACATTTTAGCTTAGTACATCGAGATCTTATCACTTCAGATTTTGATGAATGAAACAGGAATCCGAACCCTTTCCACACGAATGCCAAATGTGAAAACACCATAGGATCGTACAAATGCAGTTGCAAACCTGGTTTTACCGGAGATGCATATTCGTGTCAAGGTATGGATAACTTTACGTTATCTACAGCTTACATTACCGTCTGAAAGTAATTTCTCCTCTAAACACGCTTTTGGACGCTTGAGAAGCACACTTCGTAGTTTCAAAAGAAAGAACACTGATACCTACGTTTTTAACTGTAACCTCGAGCACGCGTCTGATCTGTTACCAAGCGCGCTGGCACCTCAACACATTGCTATACAAAACAGTAGCTTACGCAAAGGGAGCTCAAGGCGTGGTCGATTTTTGAGGTAAACGGTTGATTGAGCTAAGGAGGTGTTTACATGGTACCGGCGCGACTTTTATTCCCGTTCGAGTTCACTGCAGTTCATTCTTGTGGAGCTGTATTCGTTTACATGATATCAGCACAGAATCTCATACCGGAGCGAGTTCACCCCGGCTACTGTACTACAGGAGCGAGATTATCATTCCGGTACGAAAACTCATTTCGATGTCGTGTAAACGCGGTGCGGCTGATCGCTCTAGCATTAAATCACTCACCTGGGAGTATGGAACAGGTTGCGCGTGCACAGTCATCGGTATCCAAACCAGTAATAATGACATCACAATCACGTCGGTCGACATGAAGTGCCCTAGCTTTCACGTAAACACGGTATGAAACCGTAATGCCATACAGGTATAAAACTTGCATGAGCTTGAGTTTTTACATTTTAACACCCCCTAAGTTGTTTGCATTTAAAGGGACAATGTCACGGAGATTTTGCTGTATTTTTGCCAAACCTTTCAAATATTTGACGAAAAACCTGTTCGCAACATGAAATAGCTGTTACAAAACCGGAACGAAACTATTAAAGTTTTTAACCGTTTTGATGGACTTTAGAGTACTTCACTGGAGCCAAGTCTTCCAGAAGTGAATAATAATTAAATTGCTGTATGTGGTCATCAATATTTCTCCTCCAGATATAGATGAATGCTCGGAGAGATCTCCCTGTCCGTTGGATGCCACATGCACTAACACTGAAGGATCATAAGTACGCATCTGTCAGCTTGGATACCGCCATTTTGGAAATACCTCATCCTCGGAGACCCAGGGGCAGATAGTTGGGTCAAAAGGAAGTCGAAGCGGCAAAGTTTACAAGAACGAAAGAGCGAGCCCCTGGGATCCTACTCTCAACCGACCAGTTCCGAAACCCATTAAAATCCTTGTCTGTGATTGGGCACAAAAATATTTTTGTGCCCAATCAGAGTCCAGCATTTTTCGTGTTACTTTCGTGACCTCTTATTCGAAGGTGTTTACCTGCAAACTGTTGATCACCTGTTCGCCATTACTTGTCCGCCTTGTGCAGGAGCGTCTCCCTCGATCGAGAATTACCACTTAAAAGAGACCCATTAAACCGAAGAAATCTCGAAATTTAGCATGTTTGTAATCAATCTGAAAAAAAACATCAACCGAGGAAATCAGGCTGTGGACTTATCGAAGGTAAATTTGTAAACTCCCGCATACGATAACTTTCGACAGTTTCGGTCCATGCAACTAGGCCATTTTCTTTCGTGCAGTCTCTCTTGTGTCAGCAGAAATACTGGTTCACTCCAGCTTAATCGGACGTGGGAATTTCTCTTGCACGGGCTGGACAACTATGCCGAACGGGCGGGCGGCCGGCTGCAAACAGCCACGCACACAGGTTTCGCGCGGGTGAGTAATCCTATTTCTTATCGCTACAGTCTGAGCCTAGTTTCGAAAGTGACCTTCCCGAAGCTTTAGCTAAAAGTCCCTAGTTATTTCCCGAGGAGGAAATTTTGAAAGCAGAGCAGAGATTAGTGATAGAGAAAGTTGTTCACGGAAGAGATGTTTTCGCTCAGTTACCGACCGGATTTGTTACAAAAAAAAATAATTGTTTTGTGTAGTCTGGCTTGCCGCGATTAGCTCTTCGCTATTTGCAAGCCAGCCTAGTTATAACTTAATTAAGAGAAGAGCTTTACATTTCAGATCTTTCTCCCTTTGTGGAAGTGTCTAAAATCTATGGGCCACAATTTTCCTCCAAACCCCTTAATTAGTTGTGATCGTTTCCCCGCTTTTATCAATAATAGAAGACCATGCATATATTGGAGAAAGCAATGAAAAAGACCGTAACATCATTGATGGTCAGGGGAATTTCAATTTCGTCTGTGGGAGTCCTGAGTCTTTGGCTGGTGAC